>NT_176984.1:95107-248742 GCF_000188095.3 Bombus impatiens
GACGGGTGGTTATTTCAAGGCGAACCCCTGAAAAAAAAGAGAAAGTTCCCTCCCTTCGCCCTTTGTCTAACGCCGCTGACTCAGCCAGCCACTATGCTAGACTGCCAATACCAGCACACAGAAATTGCTGAATTTCTTCTGTTTAACCTGGAGAAGCTTGTGCCGACTCGAAATCCTCGTTGGTTCGCTATTACGAGCATAACGTGAAGCTCGATCCCTCGTGGACATACTGTGACCTTTATCTTACACCTATACTTATATAATGACTTAAATGTGTTAATTGTTGGTATATATAGCTTATTATGGCCAGGTTTGGGTTTATTAAGGGTAGAAAGCTTGGTTCTTGGATTTGCGTATCGTAAAAGAGTGAATGGTAGCTTCAAGGATCCTTAATTATGATTTGAAGAAAGTTTTGATGGTTGATTGTTTTGCGAGAGAATTCTATTTTTTTGAAATTCATTCTCAATTCTTTCGGTCTGCATTTGATAGCAATAGACTGCATAACTCCTATAAAAGCACCCCAAAACTTTTGCCATTTGCTCCTACCCTGAACTCACGGTTTCTAGCTAAAACAGCTATTAAAATCGACCCGGAACTTTCGAATTAAATACACTCACGTAACACGTCAAAAGCAGAGAATCTACTGGATATCAGTCGGCATAGTACATCGATAAGAAAGGTAGTATAGTGGATCGATTTTCAGTGAACGTATTCCAAGAAATTGGTCGAGTTCAACAGCCACGAAGGGAACTCCAAGATTACACGTAGGCGACAAATTAAGTGAATAAATAAAGAGAAATTAAATTAAGTAAATAAAGGGGGATTAAGTCGCAATCTTTCACTGGTCATATACAATTGATAGTTGAAAAAAGGTTCAACCTACGACGGATCAATATGATTTAATTAATTAATATCAGTATTATCGAATTTACTGAATTAATATTTTAACATTATATATTTTTAATTTTTAAACAAATAATTAAAGACTAGTTCACCCATTCCCAGTTCAACAAATCTAACGCAAATTTACCGCTATCAAATAAACGAAATATCGAGCACACGCGAGCATACAATTTCATTATTATATGGAATGATTGTACGTCTCGTATGGGTTGCGTCATTAAAAATCTAAATTCGCTAAATCGCAAAACGTCACCGGATGAAATATCGGAGCGGCGCGACGCATCGCTCGTCTGCATTGGGGTTAATGTCACTAACATGCTATTTTATTTACGTTCCGGTCGCGACACTCACTGAACAGTACAGCGTCATCCAACGTGCACCTATCCTAAAGGAGGATGCGTGGCAGTTTCCGCGGTTACGATTTCATTCGGCTTTGGAGCGCAGGCGGTGGCTTCTGAATTCCAGTCTCGACCGTGAACCTCGTTCATTTCGGTCGGCTGCACTGGCAGATAGCCAAATATCTCTTCTTCCCTCCTGGTAACGTGTCTAAACGGCTACTGCGAGACAGAGTACAGTCCGACTCTGTATTCTCCAATGCAATCGCGTTCAAGTACATTACACCGGAGGTCCAATGCCAATCCGAGCCAGCGCTGCTTGTCGTAGCGTCAAACCAGTTTCTCGCCGATAGACGCGGCCTTCTGATGTAAACGTCAAAGAAAAATCGGCGGGCTACGCTACCAGTTATGTCATATCATTCTCAGCAAACAGAATTTCTCTATTTTTGAAAGATTCTTGATTGAGAATGAGTGACTGGAAATGACAACTAAGAGATGTTATAATAAGTAAGTTATTCTGAATGTTCTGAATGTAACTTTGAATGATTTATTTTGATTCTATATTTATAATCTTATTCGAAGGTTTCCATAAACGAATGATGAAGCTTCGGTTATTTGATGAAAATTTTACTTACTAACCGATTAAATTAACTCATGCTGATTGAATTCACTTATCTGGACGTGAACTCTTATCAGATCCACGAAAAATTTATTGTTGCGTAGAGAATCAGTGATCTATTTCCTATTATGTGAACTCTAGTTATATAAATTGCTGGTTTTCCGAAAGATGTATATAAATAAAATTTTATTCCATATAGCAAAAACGTTTCTATCTATTTTATTAGGTTTCCTCTATACTATAAAATTTATTACTATTATTATTATTTTTTATTGCTCATTTATGACTTTGATTCATTCATTTCAATAATTCCTTGATGCATAGAAAAAATATGTATATCAGATATGTATATGTATATCAATTTCCTAATCATTTCACGCAGTACAATTTTAATGTCGAGACATAAAGTGCAGAAATGACAGGTTTTCGCGTGGACTGCACAATGTGCATAGGGCACAATGTACACACGGTCGTTGTTCAAGAGTCGAAGAGTAACTCGTTCAGCAGAGCAAAACCTTGAATTAGCACAGAAGAAAATCACCGACAATTCAGTGCACATTCTCACAACTTGCGCATTCCCACGACTGAATCTTCGCCCTTTTTTCGTCTACATTTTCTAGAATCCAAGTTTCCTTTACCTAGAAAGAATTCCAGAAAAAGGTTTTCCAAAATGGCTTTTATTAACTCGTTTTTTAAATAGCACATTTAAATAGCACATTTATTGAAAAATTATAACAAATGATACTACATCTCTGTTTAGAACAAAGTAAATGTAGGTAAGTACTTTGCAGAATGAGGTCAACAATGGGGATAAGTAGGAGAAGAAAGATATGACTCTGTTACCATTACATATTAATGTGTATTTGTATGGATTCGAAATACAATGTGACCTTATCCTTAA
Source organism: Bombus impatiens (assembly GCF_000188095.3). Lineage (NCBI taxonomy): Eukaryota > Metazoa > Arthropoda > Insecta > Hymenoptera > Apidae > Bombus > Bombus impatiens. The sequence goes on from NT_176984.1 coordinate 97,866, forward strand.
TTAGGATATTTTTAGAGTATTCTTCAATAAAATTATTAGATAGAGCTACTTGTCCTCTTTAAAGAATATTATCAGAATTGTTCCTTAATATCGAATCTTTTCAGCGGTAATCGAATGTTCTTTCAGGAACAATAATCCCATTTCATTGATTGATTTTTTGTGGCTACGAAAGCGAAATTTACAAAGAATATTTCTAAAGTTATGAAATCCGTAAATTCATATGTTGAAGGAAGCAAAAATAACAAGTAAAGCAGAGTAGAAAACTATCTTCTCATAAAAACAGTAGATTGGAATTGTAATCCCAACGAGGTTAATAGTGCAAATTTCATTATACACATGCGAACGCGTGAAGAACGGGCGGAGAGATGCAGCGTGAAACAGAGTGTTTAAAGTTCATTGAACAATCGGCTGGAACGAGGCAGCTGGCGGTTCGCGATATGTAAATGGAACGTAAATTTGTAAGCATCGCGTGCTCGACCTAGAGAGAAAGAAGCCCTTTGAAGGGAAATCCTTCAGGAGAAGGGAGGAAACGCGGTGCACGCTATCATTTTTGCACTACCAAGTCACGGCAGTCTTTCTCCTCTTTTTTTCTTTCGATCGAACGATCGTTTAATCACGTTTCAGGCCTGTTTTTTTCTCTTCTAAAGAAGATTCGAGGTTCAGCCGATTATCTTTCCTGTGCCTGCAGATAAAACCGATAATTGGGTTGCTCGTCTCGGTAGTGAATGAGAATAATAGAATTGAAAATGATTTTGTTAAAGAAAGGTCTACTTTCTTTAGTATTTAAGAATCTAATCTATCACATAAATTTATAATACATAACAGAAATCTATTATATCTCTATAATAACCATACAATAGGAGAAGAATGTCAAGTTTGATTATAAAATTGATTGTTTTCTTTTGTTCCCATGATGATTGTTAGACGCAATAAAGGAAGAAGAGTTTCTTCTCATTATTTATGTGGGAATAATCGTGTTGCAACAAGATACAAGTTTTGCAATGAAATAGGAAATAGCTGTTTATAATGTAGTGCTATAATCTTCAATTTATATCCAGTTCTGAAATTCATAAGTTAAAAGTAAAGTTGGAATTTCTTCAAATTGAATTCGATTATAAATTCAGTTCGTTTTTATTACGTTTTCGACCCTCGATACAAGTATGCTTAGTAATAAATGAAAATGAAATGAATTCTCGAGTAATCTTTTGACGAATCTTTCAATATTATACAATTGAAATAGTCGAACACTTTCGGAGCTCTAACGACAATCGATGGAATTTCTTTTCAGCGATAAACAAGGTTTAAACGCTTGATAGGGCCGATTGTACCGAGCTTAGACACTGAAATCAAAGTTCCGCGTTACATAAGGTCGATCGATACGATTAGCTCGTGTATCTATATAACGGTTATTGCACTTTGTTGAATTGGAATTAGTTCATCGCTCTCGCAGTCTTAACTGACCGTTTTACCAACTTGCGTAAGTTGCAACTGGCTCGAGTAAAAGTGAAATAAAAACTAGAAGGCGATCAAGTGTAACAACAATCGGCATCTACGTCATGTCTTTATAAAATTGATCTCAGATCGATTAAAAAAAACTGCTCGTTCCTGAAGTGGAAATACATGAACATAGTTTTTAAAGTGAAACTCGATGGGATAAAATTTCAATCATTCGCTTTAAGGATTGCAGCGTTTGCACGCAGATAAAGCTAATTACAAAATACTGCTATATGTAATAATAAAAATTGTTTCACCCACGTTACAGTTCACTACATTATTATACTACATTTGCTTCGCGCTACGGGTGACGTTTAAACTACCAGTACCCTTATCCTAACATACAATACTGCATTTACTTCAGCCAATTATTATTCACGTTCGTGCTATGCTGCGTGAATTCCTACTGACATTCGAAGGACGCACGAAGACATAAGTGGCGGAAGATTACCCTTTGAATCGAGCCATCCCATTTCGTAGCCTTGAGCAGATCCTGTTTTACAACGTCACGGTGACAAAGCGGATATGAAAGGCAAATGTGCCGAATGAAATTGAAAAGTAGAAAGTCTTTCGATTTTTCACTATTTTCGAGTTTATTATTTTTACCTCTATTCGACTGAGTTATGTACAATAATACAGCCTCATCGTTCTGCCCAATACATATATGCACAGAATGGACAAATGACCTAATATGAATTGCGCAATACTGTCCATCCCCAGTACTGTTAGAAAATTACGTTTCTTTTTCAATTTTCCACGTTCTCTTTGTCGTTTATATACCGCGAAACACGATCAGAAAGGCAGGTTCCCTTATTCATTAGATTAATTTCATTTCGTACGGTTAATGGAAGAAGAACTGGCAGGTTCGTACGGTAGGAAGAGGGCAACCGAGTCCAATTTGGCACACGGCTCGCTGCATGCTTCGTGGCTCGTCTTGAGTGTCCTTACAAGCACCAGGACACTGGACGAGTTTTCGCGTGGTCGACTCGTTAAATTAAGTTCGGCTAAACTGAGCCGTACTTTCCACAAAGAACCTTCGTACATTCACCAGCTATGACGTTCTGCTGGCTATCAAATTAAACAACTGACTATGTTTTAACTATCCGCGGACGATGAACCCATATACGCGTTCAATCTAATTGTAAGTTATCGACATAGCCGATGAGCTCGCGTACTTACATACGCGTTTAGGCAAAAACGATTAACGTAGCTGATACTTTCAACGAGAGACTCTGAAAGATCACTTTGATTTTGGCAGAAAAGGAATACAGGATTAGTCCTCAGAAAGCTCGGAACAAAATTGTTCAGGACGGAATGCAGAAATTGTAATATAATCTCTATAATATAAATCATACGTTATAAATTCTGTACTTTCTTAAGTCAGCGAATGTATTGGTATACTCGCAAGAAAATAGATACTATATGATCGTTAAAGAAACTCGAACGCTGCGATACCGTTATATACATTCCCTACATTTTCAAACATTTCTAAAACAAAACGTAGATACGTCCGATCATCCCCTTAGGATACTTTGCTGAAAAAGAATTATTTACACGAAGGTAGTAAGGACACGTAAGGAAGATTCCGGAGTGACAAGACGCTGGGTTAGGTTAGGTTATGTCTTCGTGTACAGAGAGTCCAGAGCGTCGCGGTCGTTGTGATAGCAGTTTCTCAACCAGTCTTTCCTATCCCTTCTCCACGATCCACAACCGTCCTCGCTGGGTCCCCTTTTATTCTTCTTCTTTCCCGGCTTCTTCGACCTCTCTTTCCACGTTTTACCTTCGCGAACTTGGCTCGCTGCTTCGTCTCGACCTTCTCTTTTCCCCTCATCAGGTTTCTCTAGCCACATCGTTCGTTTCTCGGGCTCGCCGATGGGACCGCGTTATACACACGAGCGCGTATTCTACAAATTGCTCGGTCAAGAACGCCAGAGACAATCATACCACGAGAGTTCGTTCGTTCGCGGAACCCTTTCACGAGACTGTAATCCCTTCGTCCGACGGTACAGGAAATACCCATCCGAGCCGATATGTGACTAAGAAACCGAAAGGTGTTCATTAAGGTTTCCAGGAAGACCTCCTTTAACTATTTAACTGCCAACGATTTTTTTGGAATTTTTTAATCCTGTTGTTGAATTTAATTGGCTGTCGATGGATTTATTTAAACTTTGATTTTAAATGCATGTATATTCGTTTTGACGTTAACTAGAATACGCATAAGAAATTAGAATTTAGTAGAATTTCCCACTTAAAAATTTAGTGACTTTGTAAGGTTTTCTAAAGTCATTAGAATGTTAAATAAGTTTCGTCTTTTTATTATCAATTTTACATATTTTCAATATTCTAAAAAGAATTGGCTTCTTACAAAGATGTTCCACTGCAAATTGATTGTGTCAAATATTTTTACTAATTCTGATAAAATACCTGGTAAACAAAGCATTATCGTCAGTTACAGAATGAAGTAAAAAACTCGAGCACTGAAAGGTTTCTTAAGCCTTAGCTTGTAGAAGCTGCACGGCTCGTAAATCGTCGCAGTTACACTTAAACTGAATGACTCCACGGGTAATTTGTCGAAGGCGTTCGCAAAAGTAATTTATAGTTGAATTTCTTAACGGAATCTCGTACCCGTGTAACAAAGTGTTACACAATTGTTACGATGTTATCTGCGAGTTGCAGCTGCATGATTTGCCACATTGATGGCCGAAGAGAGAAACTTTCTCCGATAACCGTTGGAAAATAACGAGGGGAAAACGAGAAAAGACAAAAAGAACATGAAATTTCCCACGATCATTCAATGTGAATATAACAATGTTCAACAATAGTCTGTATTCAGCGAATTAAACATCTAATCCAAAAATGCTTGAAGACGCTAATGTCAAAGATTCTCGATCACAAAATACCTCGATTGAGAGTTGTTGGTCAAATTTGCTATTTTACCTTCTTTGTATTCAGCTCGCATCGCGAGGAATAAGAAAGGTAAGCAACGAGCAAAAAATCGCGCAACGCAAAAGTTTCTTAAAAAAGAAAAGTGGAAAGCTTGCCACGTTGGTGCACACTTTATCACTCAGTTCACGGCAGGTATATTGCAAAGTTGAAGGGAGTACCGGAAACGCGGTATCGTGGTAAAAGTAGCTGTACTACGGTATGCGCTGTGCGGTAATAACAGTGTATAAACTGCGGACTACGATTGCACAATCAATTGTACTCGCGTGGCCAAGTTTACGAAAACAGTGCCCGTTTCGTTTCATTTTATTTCACTTCGCTCCTATTGATGTTACATACAAATAAGATATTTTGAACGGAGAGCGCTATCTATGCAGAGATTATTATACGCTGAAATTGAAGTTATTGTTATACATCTAAATAATCCAATAAATACATTTTTCTAAATTCACAGTAAATCTTAATGAATTCCTCACTGAAGGGATTAATGAAGACATCTTATTAACATCTGTGTAGCAACACATATGAAATAAAACGAATGATTTTCAAAATTCTAAGTTTATGATTTATTTTTAATCTAACTTTGTACATTTATTACGTATGTAATGAAGCTGGGAAGAAGCTGTTTAATCATCGTCTTTGAAAGTGAGGTTCACTGTCTGACGTTACATATGTAATAAGCCGGCGAAACTGTAACACTTTTAATGTCCTTTCGTAGTCGTGCTCAAGTAACCGAGCATTTCCGTTAGTGATAGAGACCTTGAGCGTATAGGTACGCACTGGCAACGTAGTACTTACTACTCCATTCACCGGCTATTTTCACTTTTCACGCATTATACTGCTTCTGGTAACAACGGCAGAACACGAAGGCACAAAAAGGCTTTAAGTCTTGTAATTATGTATAAAGAAGCATCATTTAATGGAAATATGAGCATTCTGTTGGAATATTGCAAGTCGTGGAAACAATGGACTAACAGACTAACTTGAATAAAATATATGACTGCTTCTATTAAATTTTAACTTTGATAACTTTTTATTTAATGATAATTTCTGATTTTAATACCGCTTATTATGACAAAGGAATTTGGGTGATGTTTCGATGTTAATTTCCACCTTTGATAATTTTTCTGTGATGAATGTTATCTATGAAATACCAGTAAACCGAATGATATCTGTATTAGTTCATTCCCATCTTTGATAATAATTTTTCTACAACGGACGTTATACGTAAAATACGAGGAATGCTATGTGATATCTCTATTTTTTTTAAAGAGATATAATACTTTGAAGACAAAAAATCATAGATATGAGGTTGTTGGTTTCAACTAAATTTTTTTCTGATGAATCTTGAAGACCAGGAAACCCACATTTGAATAATTTTTCCAGTGAGCATTATTTACCATATTGAATTCGATATTGAAATTTCAATTATTTTTTACTAACGCGCTTAATTGCTTAGGGATCATAATCTAATAGATGAGGGTTATAGAAATATATTCTAATAAAAGATTGGTAGAATATTTTTAGTATCTCTATGTTCAAACATATATTATGTATAAACATGTCTACGTATTAATTGATAGTTTGAAATTTTTTAATTTTTCACACAAAAATAATCTAAATATAAAAATCTAGACAGAAGTAACGCAAAATACTAAAACGAAACGGCTGTGTGAAAAATCTGCAAATACAACTGATCTTCTTACGCGTAACAGCAGATCTACGCTAATTCTCACAAATGCGCGTACGTATGAGCGTTAGTTAAGTGTACTTCCGTCTTCAGTACCGTAATTCGTTAGAAATAAAAAGACCAAAGTACTTCGCGCGAGTGGTACTTGGTCCTTTAAAAAACAGCCACGTATAGAATCAGATTACTTCGACTACGGTGACTCCACGAGTTTGTTCGTATACTTCAGGATATTAACTAAAAGTTGCGACATCATTTCTTTCTTTTCGAACTAATTTGAAGAAAATTACTTGCGTAACTCCATTATATTAAGTAAGGTTTCATTTCGACAAAAAGATGTGAAACATCTTTGCACGCTTAAATTTTTCATAAATGCATAAACACGTAATCTACAATAGTAACGAAAATCCGAATGAAGCAGCAAACGGGTCAACAGACAAAATCAAACAAGTAAATATCCAGTTGCTGTTGCGCAGTTTTTGAAATAAATCATTTCATTGACCGTATGCGAAAACATGGAAGATCAGCAAGCAGAGTTCGGTGCTCGCCACTCTCGAGTCATGAATTTCAGAGCTGTTTAAGACCGTCTTGATAGCCTGGGCTTCGCCCGGTTGAAAGAAGCTTATAGAGCCAGACTGAAAGAGATCGCCCTCGCTCTTCCGCACAGTCGTTTTCCTCTATTCTCCCCCTTTTCTTCGTTTTGCATCTCTATTTCGCTCTTTGAACACCCAGTGAGAGGGACAGAAATCTTTCGATATAACTTCGCGAATCTCGCGAATAGCGGCTGTTTAGCAGCGACCCACAACGAAAGGAAGAAGAACAGGCGAAGGAAAAGGCAGAAAAAGCTGGAAACGAGGCGTGACACGTAGGTCGTCCGCTTCGACAGATCTTAAAACAATAAAGCTGTTGACTAAATACAATGCGTGTGAGTATCAGATACTAGAGAAAAACGACAGGTCAGGCGTTTCAGTATTTTCACGTCCCCGACAGAGAGAAAGAGAGAGGGGTCTCTTAGTCTTAACGGAACCTTCTTCCTAGTCGAGGAGGAGGGCATAAGCACGCTTTGAAAACGTTCACTTTTTTCCATTTGGTAGGCTGGTTTCATAACGAACAACACGTGGACGATAAATTTCCATTGAAGGAGAAAGAGAGAGGTTTTCGATACGATTATTGCATCCTTACATCGGTATGCAGCGAATGGAACTGGATGGAAGAATACAATTGGCGAGGCACCAAGAGGTAATTTGATGGAAAAGGAAAGAAAATGTTTCTGCGAAACCCTCGCTCTCTTTTATTTTTGTGTCTTATTTTTTAGTTTTCGTATTAAGGGGATTAAATGATAAGAAAAAAGCTGTATTGTAGCATATTATTGTAGCATATTATTGGTTTCAGTATGAAACAACCATAAATTGAGAAATAGAGAAATATAATAATGGCATAACATATACGTATAAGGCATGTACATATAAATAGTTCTTAAAATTTATTTTGGAATTCATTATTAATAAATTTATATTACCATTGCATTTCGCAAAATAATATTTGTAATTTCACGAATGTTTCATGCTGGTCGAATCGACCAGGATATTTCCGTTCTTACAGTTAATTGAAAAATCTGCGTGGATACGTCATTAGATTCTTCGTATCTGTTGAAAGCTTGATTTCTTCGTATTGCAAAGGCTCAACGGGCAATGGTCGACTCAGACTATCGAGGGTCTTGAAAGGATTCCTTTGAATCGAGTCACTGTCCGTTGAGCACACCCAAGGAATCGTTCGAGTCTGGTTTAGTCATTGCTCGAAAATCTACTACTTTATACTATTTCAAGATGTTAAATAGATTTTGCTATAGGTTTACGTAAGTAAACGTAAAGAATTTTTGATAGAACGATCGAACGAATAAAATTCGAGGTTGACTAGCCTTTCTAGCTCCAAGTAAAACTTCAAAAAATGGCCAAAAAATTGCATTGAAGATATTGTCTTAAGCTTTGTGCTTCGTAATTAAACAAAATTTAATTTCTATTTGACTTCTATTTTATTGTGCTCACAAAGCTGTAAATTTACATACAGATCCGTGATCTATGGATTACATCATGACACCGAATTTATTTCTTCCATCAGTGTAAAAATTTCACAAGAGTAGCAAGGGGCTTTCGTCAAGAAGCGAAACGAAAGTTTCGAAAAGCGAATCGGTCACGATTCACTGACCGGTTCACGTGGAGGAATTATAGCCGAGGAATTAAACGATGCACGCGTAATCCTTGGATTTTCGTCGAAACATTTTCATCCTCAGCTTCCCTGTTCATTTCCAAGTCAAAGAGATAGAACAACGTGGCAAATGCAAGATCAGCTAAACCTCGGCCATGTTCCACGCCGGTTTTAACGTTATGTAAAGTGATTCTTTTCGCGAGAAGATAGACCTGCTATGACGCGACTGGCCTGAAGTGTAATTTTTATCTCCCTGGTCGTTACCAAGTTTTTACGGCCACCCAAAGCGATCTAAAAGAAAATGGAAACGTTAGAATATGAAATGTTAGATTTATTTCTTTGTTCTCTAGTTCATTCCTCGCTACTGACGCATACGTTGCGTCCTTTTAATTATCTAAAACTTGGCCGTTTTATTTTGTTCAGATTAATGCAAGTAGCTCGAATCTCTTTTACCCAGAGTAATTCAAGTAGTTTATACAAAAGTACAGAAGTATAACCAATCTGTAAACAATTTTCGAAATCATCGAGCATAAATGAAGTCGAATAAAATACCGAACGTCAGATTCAGAGCATAGAGATACGGCAAAGTTTCGAGACATTATTTGGATCGATTCATTCCGCGAAACTGAAAGCGTAAAAGCCATTTTGCCCAGGTTTACACCTCGACCATGACGCTACTCTATGAACTAACCAAAGAATAAACCGACGTTGGACGCTGTAAGGAGTGTACTAAAAACGAAAAACTTGATTCTGACTTTACTGTTCCCGGTGAATAGAATCCACTGTCCGTAGAATCCGTCATTCCAGATAGTTACCTATTCTTCCATAAAGAGGAGAGCTCGTCTCAATCGACCTGCACCGGGGCCACTTACGTGCGTCGATGCGTTCGAAGGCACGCAGCACACGTGCATGACCCTCTCTTTCTCTCTTGGTGTTCCACGGAGAACAAAACCGAAAAGAAGAAGTGGAAGATGAGAAAGCCTTGCCGGGGGCGGTCAGTGGCCTCTGCACCGGCTACCATGAGACGACAGAACCGCCTTGGCTCGGTTCTTTACGTGCTTAGACGACCCTAGCGAGAATAATAATGGGAATTATGGCAAACGATGACTCGAATGCCACGAAAGAAACGGTCATTTCTTGTTACACATCCACAACATCAGAAACACGTTCTAATGAAAGCCGAGCGATGGGAAAACACGAAAATCGTGTACGCATCCTATGAACGAAGGTTGGTAGATGATTGCCAGAGCGTTTAGTTAATTGATTGACATTACCCATTTGTGAGTATCATTTCAGCTATGGTAAATACGTTTCTTAGATCATGTATAAATTTGTAGATCGTGTTAGAAGTATTGAATTTAAGTCTAATAAGTGAAAGTGAGGACATTTTAACATTTTGTAAAATTACTCAACTGAATTCAACGAATTTTAGACATTCGTAGAAGTATTAACACATTCAACGAATTAAAAAAATGATTTTATTTTCCCGAATAAACCGACAGGATAAACGTATAAAGAATTTAAAATAGGCAACTCGAAACCTGTAATAAAGTTCACCTCAAAATGAAAGGTTAAACAGGCATAAACTGATACGAAAAGTTAGAAATTAGTAACTATAGCAGCAAAGTAAAATTCAGCGCTCCGTGATATACTATCTTTCCGCCGCTTCAATCGATTGTTGCCATCTGAACAAACAGTCGTGTATACATTATAAACGAAACCATGATAATAATAACACAAACGTTCCTGCTTCCAGCGTTTTGAAGCAGATGCAACACATTTTCATTTGATCAACGATAAACGAACAGGCAGGTAGTACGTAAGTTTTCACTCGATGAATCAGTGATGAGTGAACCGATTTAGAATTCCGTTAAAAAAAAGAAATTTTGGTTAACAAAATGAATAATAGTCGGAAACTGATTAATTTAAAAGATATTTAAAAAATGTTATGTCATCATAATGCTTTAATTATGATTATTTATATATAGTATTTTTATACGTTATAGATTGATTCTTTCAATGTTAAATAATGTGTCATGTGCATTCATGTACTGCAACGGGGCGAAAATATGTATGCAAGGATACAGATTCATTTCGAGATCAAATACACGACCCAAAAACGATTCTAGGGGATGTAGATCGCTCCGTTCTTTGAAACACAAACGTTTGTCGTTCTGTTCAGCAACTTTTCTCATATCTTCGCGTTCGTACGAAACATTCCAATGGGAACGAGGTGAGATCTTTACTCGCAACTCGGCATCGCTACAAAAGCTTATTATTAGTTCCATAACTTGCTTCCCTCGCTTGCATAGTATGTAATCATTTTTACGATTCGTTCGCAATCAAATTAGATATTTCACAAGAATCGAAATTCTTTCCCCGAGAAGGAAGACAGAACAGAACAGAGACGATAACGTTAATTTGAAAGTAAAGCCATTTTATACAAAGTTACGTTTAGGTTTGATTTTCAAACGATTTACTTACTTCTATTCAAAGAATGAGACGAATAAAACCAAAGACAAAAACTGCAGTTAAAACATTCCTGCGAGATCCAACAGCGGGCTGTACTTTCATCGACCACTACGTCGACAAAGGTACAAAAGCAATCGGAAACGCAAAACTTGGTCGTTTCATGGAAGCGAAGAGGAAGTTGTAACATGCTGAAGGGCGAATTGGCCCGCTATCCGCTATACGGAGAAAGATGACGATAATGAAGATGATGCGGTGAAGAAATAAAAGGAAAGGAAAGGAGAGGGGGACATCCGGCCGACGAGCAAAGGCATTCATACACGTATTCTTCGTCGCCGTGGGGCAGCAGCACTACACGTGGACAACGAGCCTAGAGATTCTCGTACGGATGGTAAAGCGCTATGGAACGATCTAGGTTCCGATCTTTAACCTCTTTTACGATCTTCAACGAAATATCTCGCAACTCAATGTTATTTACCTCGCATTTTGATATCTCGCATCTCGTGACCTCTCTTCGTTCATCACTGATCCACGAAAGTATTTGAACATTTACCACAGCAAACTTTCCAAATTTCATTAACACGTGAGACTCGAATGCTATAATTGTCCATATTGCTATTAACATATTAACGTTACGATAAGAAACAATAATGCAATGTATAATTTACAAAATACGAAACTATTCGACGATGATAGTGTAATGTCAATTCATATCAGAGGACGGATGTGTGCAGCTTTCACCGACTACCCTCAATTACCTCAGGGACCCACCATAAACTCAAACTTTTTAAGTTTATTATTTCTGTAAGTGTTTATGGATGGTCCTTGAAACAGCCCTTAGGTTGTTATACGTCCTTACTAATTACGGGGAAAGCGGGTAGTTACCTAGTAAGAAAAAGCTAGTTTTTTCCATAAATAATATTACCTACTAGCCACTTTGATAGGAGGCTTTATATATAACATGGCCTATAACCAATTGGCATCGTGGATCGTTACCCTCACTTTTCCTAACGGAAAGTGCGAACAGCGAATACGCGTTGTCAATTAAAAAGGGCACACCCACACCGAGCTTTCCTCCGTAATGAGACGAGAACACCTAGGGAGAAATAGACAAAACCCACGAACAGTGAACATCTCTCCGATCAGTCTCAATTATTGTCAACCTGTGCTGTGCTAGTAAATAAAGTTGGTTAGAAAATAAAGACAGTAGTTGTGTTACGACTCAATCTTCTTGTTTCATCAACCAACCCTTAAGTTTACGTGACAATAGGATAGCAGTTAGTACAACGAAAGACACGAGACTAAAGGGAGCAATTGTCGAATAACAAATAATCTAAGTAGATACATAACGGCAATTTATCTATTATAAAACGTAGCCTCTCTCTGTCTATTCGTACGAGTGGTCAATTGGAGAATGAAAATTGATAGATCTTATTCTTCGCGATCTTTTAATTGTAAATTATTGAATTTCATGAAATTTTAAAATGAAAGAACGAGGGCATATTTCATAAAGTGTTTGACAAAGAATCTTCTCTTGTCACAGAATTAATAATTGAACTAACGTACACACGACAAAGACTTTTTTTTACAAAGGAGTTTATTGAGTCCAGAAAATACAGATTTTAAGTACATTATTCACAATAAACACGATTTTTTGTAATGGTATGTTAGGCAAAGGTACTGATACGCGGCGGTACGACGTAGCCATGCTGTATTATGTGTCGGCGCTTTACATTTTTTGTTGTATGATGCAGTTTTTGAGTTTAAGCCTCTGGGGAGCGGAGCTTTTTTTTTATTTCTTTTTCTGTCTTCAAAAACTTGGTCGCAAAACAGGACGCTTCGGTAGTTTGCTTTTTGGGCACGACAAAGACAGGTCAGTCTAGATGATTTTAAAATTCGTTCGTAGCCATCGCTGGCCGATACCTTGCCAGGAAAAAAGGGCAGATACCTGGTGAAGGTGAATAGGACGTTGTAGAAAATGGTAGAGTGGTACAGAGGCCAATACACGAAGGGAAGAGCTGGTGCTCGAGGACCAGGTAAAGACCCTTGTCCTCTATTGTACTACGGTTTAAGCTGACGCCAGTGATAGATACCTTTCTTGGCATTATATGCTACTCATACCACCAAACGCTTACCTTTTACACGGCACAGGTTACCGAACGTATGATCTTTTACCTATAGCACAAGACATTTCAAAATTTATGTACTTGGAAAGCTAATAGAATTCTTCAAATAATATTTAACAGTTTAATTTGTATGCTTGAATTTCCTACTATTTTAAATACTTAAATTTTTTAGCATTCTTGTTACTAAACAGAAAATTGTCCCAATTTATTCAACGCGAAATACATTGCACAAAACAATTTGACACTACAATGAAACTGAGGCTTGAAAAATTCAAGGACCGCAGCAGGCAGCAAATTAGAAATGTTTCTCCGATGGTCCATAGCTTTGGACCATCCAGTATCGTGGCAACCACAACGAACTGGAAACACGAGAAATCTTCTCTTCCTGCCGATCCACCGAATCCGATACTCCGCCATATTACGTGTAATCACCACTTCCTCTGTCTCTTTCACTCTTTCCCCGTCCATAATAATAATAATTTAATGATCGTCCAACCGTTACTCTCCACATTGGGGGTGATGTCGTGTAACTTCGCTTTCGTATCGTTGATCGCGGGCGGATCGTTTGCATTGCGAAAGCAGGAAGTCATTACCAACGCGGCGGTGGGATCGCGAAACGAACGTTTTCAGAGCGAAGTATGTAGATCGTTTGATATCTTCGCAAAGTTGGAGCACGCGGCAGGGCCGCGCGAAAATGGTAATTACTGTCGCAACACAGACGAAGTTTTTTGTTATAACCCTTGCTTCATTTTCGAAGCAATCGTGCTCCCTTGCGTTAAAAAAACTTCCTAATTTCAGGAAAATTACAAGGAAGTCGTTGTTATTATGCGAATTTTATGGTAAAACGGGTATTAGCTAATGCTTGATCTCTGTGTTGTAGAATTTCTGATAAATAGTATGATATTAAAATCGCTGTAATGAAATTTTAATATAGCGATTGCTTTATTCTGTTACTAATTTTGAGGAGAATATAAGAAAATTATGGTTGATTTACATATCTCCGCGTTTCATCGATAGGTTCAAAGAAATGGAACTCTGTTGTATTAAAAAGATCTCAAAACTTTTTATCCTTTTACGCCATAATTAGTCCTCAAGCCTGCAAAATCAATTCCACCTGGAAAAAATTCTCGAAAAACCGTTCTATTAAGGATACACTTGTCGAAAAAATCAGCATACTTTCCTCGAAACAACAACATTACGAAGCCTTTTAAAAGCTTGGAAAAGGTAGAAATACATTCTGATAATTCGTACTTTTTCTCTTTCACCGTATTTAAGGATTGTTCAACACACTACCGGTCGCGTTTTTAAACGCGAGACCTCGGCTTGGTTGCCGTGTGTTCTTTTCCCTACGAATCGTTCGCCAATTTACCTTTACACCAGAATGCACTCATATACTCTTTACTCGACTGCATCATGTCGACCGTCGACCTGGAAACACGAGAACACTCGTTTTCCTTGCGACGCGTATACGAAATATATACGAATTTCACACAGTGTTTCTACAGTAGAAAATTTGACTGTGAAGCTATACACTCGTATGTATGCGTTCTCTCTGCTTTTTAATCGGAGCCATTGCCCGTTGTTCCATCGTGTCGAGGTGGTGTTAAAATGAAAACGATGAAGGGTCGCAAGAATAGTTCTTTGCTCTTCCAGAAATTATTAGGCATGGTAATGGACGCTGTTTTTGCACTCAGATATATTAAGCGCTAAGAAAGACGATCATTACTCGGATTGATAATCTCTTGAATATACATGCAATAATAATTTTTTTGTTTTGAAACCTTCTTTTTTTACACGTCATTTCATTTCTATTGGAAATAAATTCTGCCCTATATGTTATGATTTTATTCCTATATATCTGAATAAGTTATACACAGGCTGTATTCTAATTATTATTAATTACATCTTGAGTGTTATACTAAATTATACTTATTTTGTTTTATACTTATACTAAATTAGACTTATTTTGTTTTAGATACTAAAATAAACCGCTAAACAAATTAATTAATAATATATAATATAAATAAATTGTTAACTTTTTAAGAGCTTAACGATTTCATACTTTATATTGTTAAGTAAATATGTATGGAATAAAAGAAAATATGGTGTATAATAGACCGCTACGTATGATTAACCTACGATAGCACTGAACGTTTTAAACAACATAGATAAAAGAATTTGTAAATGTTTAGAGTACTATGACACCAGTTTGAGCGTTTAATAAATGGCTATGCTAACTCGCCTAAGATATTCACTTCACTAAGTGCGTATGTAGTTACCAACCATACCATACAGTGTATTATAGCTCATTACATTATTACATTCATTGTCAAAAGAAAAATTCGTCTTGAAAGAGTTAAAGTACTCACTTCCAGTTACCAGAATAAGACATAAAAGTAAGAAAAACGCGTTTTTCCATTGTCTTTAAATAGTTTGCGCATTTTTTTTTTCCTGCATTCTTTTAGATTCAGTCAGAAAGTAATCTATTATTATCCACCAGTGAGTAATGAAGAAGCATATCTGAGTGAGCTGCACATTCGGCTCGCGTGTACGTACTACTCTACCATCGATAATTAGTATTAAAGAGCGTGCATCCGTATACCATCTTGATTACATATGTAGCTAACACCGATGCACGTGATTCCATATTCTTTCATAGGCTGCTCATTGTTAGACCGCGAGTATTTATGAGAATGTATAAAGTATATAAATTTCATGCAGTAGCAAATATAGCAATTAGTCTTTTGAATATTATTAAATAATTTAGATGTCGAAAAACTAAAAGTGAGTCTGAAGGAATGTTACCATCTTCGTTCCAGACTTTTCATTTTATGTCTGACCGACGCAGGCGTAGCTTCGTATAACGAAGACAGTCAATCATTAATTAAATTTTCTTTAAACAACACCAGCCTTTGATATACCACGCCGTCGATAAGAGATAGAGGACGAATTTAGGCAACTGGAGCATCATGCAAGCTGCTCCAAATCTTTACACCACTCTGATTATCTTCTTTCGAAATTTAGCTTGTATCAGGTTAAATTTTTGTTAAATTATTCAAAAACTAATTTAGGATTACTGTGCATATACATCCATGAATTGGAATCGTGGCACCTGTATCGATTCACATGGAAATCCTTGATCGGTTCCTTTGAAACGCGATGTGAAGAAGGGAAAATAAAAATCCGCGAAAATCCGTCTCTCCTATACACGGGAGCGTAGGAGCCACCCTAATTGAGATTTATTACGACGTTAATCCGGCCAATTGTGTGAACGAAGTTAAACCGTTGACCTCTTGGTTGACGATCCGAAAGAATACATACAGCACGTGCCATGGTCTCGCCTCATACGTGTATTGCGATAAATAATGTCACCGCCATACCGTAGGAAAATCTGCCCCAATTTCTCGACTGTTTTAATAAACGAATTTCCGGCACGGTGTAAGCACGAGTATTGCCTCCGTGTTTATTCGGGATAAAATGCTTTAGAGGAAGTTATCGTACTTTGTTATCGTACAATCCATGAAAATAATCGGTGTTCTAATTTGGAATAATATTATTTCATAATACATTTTCATTTCAATAATAGTAAAAAGAATATTTTCATTGAACACGATAAAATAGAAAAAATTAATTTCATAACTTATGTAACTTATGATTGCGTTAGATATGTAAAAATTGTCGTCTAAAAATTTAAATCGACAATTTCTTCCGCGGAGTTATCGTAGTGTATAAAGTAATGCTCGCGACTATTCTTTTAGGCTAATGCATGCACTCATAAGAACAGAGCATAAATCCGCGGCGGCATTTGGCGGTTGTTCTACCGTATAAAACAACTTATGGCCCATTAACGAGAATCCACTTAACGACGTTACGCGTGCAATCTGTCCTTGATACCATTCGTAATGAAGCGCATTATACTGCCACTAGGAACAGCTACCCATCGATACCATCGCAATAAATCATATAACCGCACAATTAATTCCATAATCGAGCAAAACTGGACACTGTATTAGGTCACTTGGGCGTAAGAAATTTCACGCAAATACAAAGACCTAATTTAAATTGGAATTTATTGTAACGCAAAATACACTCGATATTAGATAGTCATATTATATTAAAAGACCCTCTTTTGTTCTAGATTTAATTATTTAAATCAGGGCTTCTCTCAAACTTTTATGGGACGAAACCCACTTTCAGAAACAATAATTATGATCAACCCGAAGATTACGCAAAATGTAATTACAACCGAGAATTGATTAATAAACAATTCAAAATTGATTTGATTCAGATGTGCAAGTTGAGAGAAGCTAGACAGCAATAGTAATCCTCATATGGTCTTTAACTGAATCGGTTTTGAATTGTTCATCCAATGATTCTGTATGAGTAATACTATCCTGACGAATATGTAAATTAATCCCTAATTGTAATATTTAACGCGACCCATCCAAAAGTAGCCCGCCATCCATCAATGGTTCGCGCCCACACTTCGGGAATTTCTTTAAATTACGATTTTCTAGGTTTAAATATTCGACACCTATCAGTTCCAAAGATTAATGTTAAATCGAGATACACATTGCGAAGAAGCTTCGAATTTCCTCTGTTTTGGGCAAATATCCGCTCATTTGTTATTCACGTATACGCAGATACGTGGATAAAAGCAATTTGGCCAAATGCCAAGAAATCATTGTTTACTCTACTCAGCAATGTTCCCGATGTTTAAATCGCTGTGAATTAGGCTTGACCCGTTTCAGGAACCGTTTGGTTCGATTCTCTGTCGTCTCGCACTCACGTTGAACGTTCATCGTTGTCACAAATATTGTAACGGCGAGTGTGTAACCTGTTCTCGTGCCAGTTTCATGACAAAGCGAATACAGCTCGTACGCGTAATAACGACAGCAATTACCGGCAACCTCGAGAGAGAGTTCACGATTTATCATCCAAAAATCCTGCACCAGTATAAATTTCGATAATCACGTCGTACATTTTCGTATCGTGACACCTCCAAATACGTTTAATCCGAAAACTGAAAAATATGCTTCATATTGCTAACACTTAGTAAATGAAGTTATAAATTCCCCACAGCAATACATAGTAATAATTAGCAGTTAGCATATCATTTCGTTCCATGCAACTATGTAAAGTTATGCATAAGATATTATGTTTGAGAGAAAAGAAATTTAATAATTCTTACATCAAAGCGTAGAACAGAAAATAAAAGTATTTCGTATTTTTTTCAACCTTGCTACAATCATCGAATATTTATCTTTCAATTTCAATCTTGTTTCAACAAATAAAAAGACTTCTAATGTCTTAAGAAAAACTGAAACGAGAAACTAAACTTAAGAAACTTATTTTGACCATAGAAAATCGCGTACAAATTGACGTAAAGAATATAGCAGAGTTAATAAAAAGATGTTCGTTTTAAACAAAAAATTGTACGGGTAAAGAAAACGTGCGCGATATATGCGAAAGAAAGTAAAAAAATGGTGAAGGGGATGAAAATGGGCGCGAAAACTCACCGGTGGCGCAGGCGCTTCCAGCGATCCAAATGAAATAAACAGCGGCAAACAGGAAGGTCGACAGGTCCGCCACTGCATTTCTCCACGGCATCTCCATGTTACTTTGGTGAATTCCTTGCCGCTCTTGCCCACTTGCACCACTTCCTTAACACTTCAACCCGGGAACGTCATACAAATTCCACGACGAAGTTACGCAAACGAGTACCAACAATTCCTATATGATCTCCACATTTTTAAGTTCACGTGCGAATTCAGCCTCGAGTTGCGTTATTTCTTTTTAGTAGGCGTAACGGAAGAGTATTACGGCGTACACCTGTGAGACAACATTCCTTTTACTTGCACTCATAGTCCCTCCTCCTTTCGAAAAACCAAATGTCTCGAAGCATCTGTACTGTTTTCCATTCGACTTTTGATTTAATGCAATACGATAATTGGTTTTTTCTTCTTTCACCTTGGACTTAATAGTTCAAGTTCCTAAGCTCCCTCGTTAAAATTAGCATTACGTATCGTTGGATGCTACCTTGCGGTTCATTTTCACATTCCGCATCATTTTTCGAAATTATACACGTGAAATGCGGTCAGTCTCATAAAAATGTAAACAAAGCTTTGTAATCTTATCGTCGGAAGATGTATGAATTAACGGATGAGATCACACGAGAATTGTTGCAGCAACGGGGAAAAAAAATTATGAATTTTTACGAGAATTGTACGATACACTGATCATAGAACAGGTAAACTTGTACATATACTCGAAATATTAAAATCCAAATGTCAACGCACTTGATTTCATATTTCTTATCAAAACTTATTATTTCTAGCGATTGCAATGTACGTGAGAAGTGAACTTTCATGCATTCTTCCGTACGGTTGTCTCTTCAGGTAAATCCCAGGTAACGCGGCACAAAACGGTCACACTCACCTGGTAACACCTGGCAACACCGTTAAATTTGTTAAAAATGCTCTAATACGTTTTTTTTATTCAAATTAAAAACACAATCGAAAAACTTTTATTTACGAAACCCTAACGAAATGTAAAAACTTGCACGACGCGACGCATGATGCGAACCGTCCGTGAGTTTCGTTCGAATTACAAAGTTTTGTTGACTGGCCGTCATCGGCTACGTTCACAGAAGGCGTAAAGTTGAAATCGCAACCACGCGCATGCTCGAACTGCCCTAATGCTGTTCAACCAATCAACAAAAAGATACGGCGGCCAATCAGAAGTTTTCTGGATGTTAAATGCGTTGGTTGGTATTTGCTATAAATTATCACATGCATATAGGAATTTGTTTTGAAATAAAAAATACTTTTATTTGGAACTCGTTAATATTACTCGTTATTATAAACAATGTAGAAGTATTATTTTTTATATTATACCATAGTTTCTGTAAGTTATTGTACCTTGAAATATATACATTTCAAATTTGTACAGAATATGTTAAAATAATAATTGTTACTCTGATAATTAAATTTTGTACTATTATATTTCTTTAACATTTTCATTAATATTTCATATATCACCATATTAAAGTATAGATACTACTATAAATAGTACAGATATATTAGATTTCTTTTATTGTAAAAATTTTAAAAATAAACAAGCTTGTAAATTATTCGAAAAAGATAAGGAAATAAGAATCAGATACAAAGATAGTTACTTTATTTTAATAAATATAGAAAACCAATATTTTCGGTATTAAGAAATTTTTATTGAATTAAATAAACATTAAAAGAAAAACCCAAGTATTTTTCCTCCAAGATGCTTTCTTCTAGCTTCTTCATGATCCATAATTCCTCCACTTGTGGTCAACACAACATATCTAAAATATTTATAAATTACAATTACACCATGAAAATACAAAACTATTCATTGCAAAACCATAAGTTTCTCTATGAAATATAACACTATAAATTTCAATATATATAAACACATACCCAAACTGTCGAGATGGCAACAGGTTATTGGTCCATTTCTCAATATCATTAATTGGGACATCAAATCTTGGTGAAATTACACCACACTTATTTAGTCTTCCACTAAGATTTACTACAACTTTGCCACTACGGTGATCGTCAACAATTTCAAATTCTCCAATATATCCTTAAACATCAAAAGTAATTTGGTAAAAAGATCATGTATGTATTACATATGTACATGAACTTAGAGTCAGAAATTAAAGTTAAGAAATAAAACAATTCTTTTACTATTTCATAAATAAGAAAATGTTCGTGTAGCCTTACCTTTCCTCATCATTACAGTCAGAAATTTAATGATTACTTTTGAACAGGGCCTTAATAGCACCTGCCTTTTTCCACGTTTTTCAGCATTGTTAATGGATTTGAGAGCATCGCTAAGAACGTTCATACGCACCATGGCTGAAAACAAAACGTAATTTTAAGTTATTTAGTAAGTATTTAAAAACTATATGTACTTCTAGGAAATACACAAATTGTATTTCAAAATGTCAATAAAACATAACCTATAAAGAAAATGGATGAAATTCAAAATGTGTAACTTAATATTTTTATAAGCGTTAGTAATACGATATAATTAGCTTGAATAAAATAATAATCAATTTTAAAGAATACAACTTAAATTTTATAAGAAACAAAACAATAACAATGAAACAGGCAATACCATCTCACTAACCACCTCATACTTTTTTGAGTATTATAATAAATGCAAAATATTATTATAGATCAATTAATTATTAAATCTAGAAACTAATTCATAATTAATTTACATTGGATGAATTTGGAAAACTAAGATTACCTGCGATTTATAATTTTGTTTATCACAGCAACGTACACGCTCGACTAGCTGACCAAAAAAGAGAAGTTGGAAGTCAGGGTTACCATAGTAGCCACATAAATTTGCGTGTATCCCATTGGTTGAAATTCTTTGAACTTAAATAATGGTTCAGCAATGGTTAATAATAATCGTCGCTAATTTTACGAATAAAAATAATTAGTAGCAATACTTATATACAAAAGATATAATTTTATTCAAATACAGAATACACAATTATATATATAATCTTTTTATCTGAAACTCCATGATAGACGCAAAACGTATTATGCTCCTTAATAGATCAATTTGTCCAAAGAACCATATATGATTGGATTATAAATAAAGTGAATAAATAAATATATTTTAACTGATATTTTTAATTCTGTTTAATTATATCAATTCTTATAAATTTTTTATGCATATTGTTTGGTAATTACTATGCTAATGAGTATTATCTACATGTATAGATTTGAACGTAGTGAAAACGTTCTGATGAAATACATTCATTGAAAAACAAGATCTGGTATTCTGTCATTGTTCTGTCGATAAGATAGACAAATTCTTGATCAGAAAGAAGAAGATGTACCGTAGAAGAATATAAGCTGTGGTCAATTGATCGAACGATTGGTGATCGAGTGCTTTTGCTGTTCGGTAAGTGTGAATGTGTGTTGTATCAACGACGATTATTGTGCAAGTACCGAGTACTTGTCGAAACACGAAAGCTGAAAGTCGATAGTAATCCACGGTTCAGGAGAGTGGTATAAGGTAACGGTCCCTTGCTGCTTTCGTCATGTTGTCAAAATTGATGAGGAAGACAAAGTTGACGGGAGATGCTCACTGATATGGAGATTGTTGAGAATTCCCTGGTCCGCGGGCCGCCTCTACTTGAAAGGTTTCCCGGAAGTTTTCACACGAGAAACACGCAAAAAGGTGTAAGTCGTCAGGCAACTATCGGCTGTCCTGTCGGCTTCCTGAAATTTTAACATCGGTATCACCTGATTCCCGACTTGACTTGCTCATTTCTTTTCCGCTGTTAAGTCTGTTATTTCTAGGTTACGCTTTTTACAACGATCTGCACCATTACAATAATAACTATTTACATTATTTACAGGTCCATTGAGGTGTTCCCGCGGGATTTGGCGAGCTGGCGAAGCCAGGACGTGACATCGTACACTCGTCATTCTCGGAGGATACCGCAACACGTATCAAAATCAATGATACCCTCGCTGCGCGAGGACAATATTTCGCGATGTTCTCGGTGTCTAATTTATGCACTGAAATATTGAGGAACAGGAGTAAAAGTTATACAGCTGCCCATATACATGCAGAATGTAGCAATTTAGCTAATGACAATGGATGTCCACCATCTCTTAGTAAATTATTGGATGAACTGTTAAATCCTAGTAAAGATATTGGTGATAGAGAAACTATCAACTGGTGTAAATGGTTAATAGCTAGTGGTCATACTCCGGAGAAGTTTGCTAAAACAGGTACGCTATGTGTATTTTATTTTCTTAAACTGCACAGTACGGAAACTTTTTAAATCCGACCATATTCTAGCCCACAAGTTAAATGAATTGATCATTGTCAGTATTATCACATTAATTATATTTTTGACAAATATAGATATATTTTATGCAATGTGTTTGATATTTTTGCATATTTATATATTGCACTATGTTATGATTATACTATATACAGTTGCTTCAAATATTATTCATGAAACATGTTTTTAAAAGATTTGTTACTTTATTAAATATATTGTATATATAAATACATATTATATATTGTTATAAATAATATTTAATCTAAATGTTTAAACTATTGAAAAAGCAATATATAGAATTTATCTTTAAGATAAATTTAATCTAAGATAACTTAATAACTACTGCAATATAGTCTGATCATTGTTTGATACTTTTAAATAATATGCTTTGTTATGAGCATTATTTTGAAGTCTGTGATATAAGTATAGTGCAATTTGCGTATTTGGCAGCAGCAAGATTACCAGTCAAATATATATTTATATAAATTGCTATATTTATGAAAATATAGGTGCATGAATGATCTTAATACATGACAGAGTAAAGTTTATAAAATGTAACAAATACTTTGGTCAAAACAAAAATTGCCTAAATCAATAATAATAATTTCAGAACAATATTAAGTACTAGAAAGCTTTTAACCTAATTAAGAAAATTATATTTTTCAGTAATGTAGTTATGCAAGTTTAAAACCTTTATAATCTTTAAAAACATACATATTGAAACATACATTTATAAAATATATATTGAATTAAATTTTCATCCATCCAAATCAAATATTTATAAACATTTCAGTGAGAATGTATGATAATGCTACAACATGTGGACTGGTTTGGACACCTAATTTTGTAGCATATCGTTGTCGTACATGTGGTATATCACCATGTATGTCCTTATGTACAGAATGTTTCAAAAAAGGCAATCACTATGGCCATGATTTCAATATGTTTTTAAGTCAAGCAGGTGGTGCTTGTGATTGTGGTGACTCATCCGTTATGAAGGAATCAGGGTAACAATTTTATCAAATAAAATTGCTTGATATTTAAGAAAAGAATGATATCTAATAAAATTGTTGTCCTAGATTTTGTGATAGACATGGTCCAAAGGCCGCTGTTGATAAGTCAGCTGCTCCGTCAAATTTAATGTGTGTGGCAGAAGCAATGATGCCTAGAATAATTCTTCGCCTTATACAACACTTACGCGAGAATTGGTATATCATATATCTTTCTATTTAATTATTAGAAATATAAAAAATGTATAATGTTTGGAAATATTTTATTTAATATAGTACTGTGGGTCGACGAAATTATGAAGCTGCAATTCAAGATGCAGATGAATATCTAACAATGCTCATTGATTTCAATAAAATGGGTGCATTAATGAGGCATGTTATGACATCAGCTCTTACCAATCCACAAAAGTATAGAAGTCTTATGGATCCTACTGTATCAACTGGAGAACCAGAATATGATAGCTATTGCCAAGATAGTAACGAAATATATCAAAATGCAGTAAGGTCTTTGCCAAATCCAGAGCCACCTGATGAATATAAAGGTAAATTTTTTCTTTTAATGTATATCTACAGTTGTAGCAGAATATATTTACAATAAATACTATATTGTTTTAGAGTGTGCATCACTACAAGAACATTTACAGCATACTACTTTCTTAGAAGAATTAATGTTTTGGACAGTAGCTTATCAATTTCCACAGAAATTAGTTTGTTTGCTATTAAATATGTTACCGGATCCAGAATATAAAGAAGCACTTACTCGTGCATTTGTATTACATTACAGTAGAGTTTCAATGATGCTTGAACGTTCAACAGATCCAGATACTTTAAGCAACAAGGTGGTCCATGTCAGTGTACAGGTAGGTATTATCCAAAAATAACATTATATTTATAATAAAGAAAGTGCTTGATGTGTTTGTGCTTTATATTTCAGCTATTCAGTAATGAAAGTTTAGCATTGAAAATGGTAGATCAATTAAAGTTGTTGCATGTTATGGTAATAGCTTTAAAGTACATGATGAGTAAGATATTGATTCAAAACACTTTACATGGTGGGTAATATTTGTACAAGTTCTATTAAACTTTCGATATTTGTTTATTAACATTAAATATAATTTCTTATTTTTTTAGATCCAGATAAAAATTTTCATTATGTAGTAGACTGTGAACGACAAGTAATGAAGGAACACTGTTATTGGCCTATTGTATCAGATTTAAACAATGTTCTTTCACATAAGCCTATAGCTGTTAGATTTATGAGCGATGATACACTTTTAGAAATGTGGTTCGATTTCCTATCTATGTTTCAAGGTATTATTTAACTTTTGTACAATTGTAATTATAGTTACTTTTACACATAACAAAATACTTTTGAAATATTAATAAAATATTTTGTTGTGCTTATTCCTAGGAATGAACGTGAATCAACGAGAATTAAATCAACATGTTGAATATGAATCTAATACATACTACGCTGCATTTAGTGCCGAGTTAGAAGCTAGTGCATATCCCATGTGGGCTTTAGTTTCTCATTTACGTGGTCCTGAAAGTGCTGCTCTTACTCGTAGGGTGCTATCATTTTGTCTCACGGCATTACAAGATTGGTTAGACGCCATAAATTTCACTCATCCAAATGTGGTAAGTAATTAAATGTTTATTTTGTAATAACATTTTCTATTTTTCCTAATATCCAATTAATTAGTTGAATTAAGGTATCGATACTATTATAGCCCTTCTTTTTGTTACAGAGTGACAGTTTACAAGTATCATTTCATCTACCATTGCATCGGTACTTTGCTGTGTTTATGTGCCAAGCTGTGCGTCAACAAGGAGCTACCCTAAATGATTTATTACCTCCTACTGATATGTTACATCTTCTAATGATGCATCCTTTACGAGTTCAGGTAAGTACTTTTCTCTACTTCCTAGTATATTCTTTCAATGTAGTTATGATGTGCATGTACAGTATTTTAAATAGAACTAAAATAATATTTGAAAATATCTATAAAGAATCATATTTTCTGCAGACATTATTATTTCGAATATCATTGAGTACTTTTAGTAGAATTTTATTATGACGATATGTGTATATGATATATATGGATATCGGTTGGTTTTTTTCGGATAGTTATTTTATTTAATAAATCAAAATAATATCAAAAAATACTTTGAGCAACGAGTAGGTTTACATTAAGTTATTTCAATAGCATAATATTAAAGAAAATCTATGAATTTCTTATTTAAACAATAAAATATAATTCCTTATAAAGTAGGAAGTATCATTATTGAAAGTCTTATTGAAATTAGGAGTGTAAGAAAATACAAAAGGAATTTAACTTTTGTGATATGTTGTTTTAAAAGAGTTATACATGCTAAGATGGCACAAAAAACAATTGTTTAATGGAGAATTGTTTCTAAAAAAAGGGAGTTATTACTGATATATAATCAATTTTTTAAATCACACTTATCAGACTTAAATGTAAATTAATGAAAGACATATGAAAGTAGAAATAAAACACAAAAGATAGTTACGAACTATATCTTAGTAATACGCTTATAAATTACATTCATACTACTCTTATTTCATTTGGAGCATCGATAACTGTATCTGCAGAAGGAGATAAATCAACTTGTAAATGTTTACTAAAATCATACGTAATCAATCTCATTGCTACAAATCCACCCGATCCTGGTCGGCCTTTGTGAAAAATTCCGGCACCTGCAATTGGAACTGGTGGATTTGATTCTACTGGTTGAATATCAATGAATGGTATTGTGTTTTGAGCAACGTCATTTTTTTGATCGCTTGGTGCAAAATTCAGGTATTGGAATGGTTTCGAGTCTGGTAGTGCTAGAAGAGGTAATCGAGTTGGTATATCAGGATTCTCAAATGTCACTTCAGTTCTGCAAATAATTATAATGCTAGATAAGCAAACACACATTTACAAGTATACAAAAATATGTACAAGACATGTGCAGATTTTACCTATTGGTTCTATCATGACTGATCCAGAAACTCCTTTCTAGCGGTTTTATTAATTTCCCAGTCGTGAAATTAAAAGATGTCATTCTTGCTTCTAAGTTTAATCGTGAACCAATCATTCGGAACTTGAGTCCTGAAAAATAGGTATTATAAGCGTGATATTTAAAAAGGGATATGAAAGAAACATAAATTTACACATAAATGTACCTGTCAAAAGCAAATTGTCATCAAGGACTAGATCATCTAAATCTAACCCCCTTTTTTCCCATGATAATGTGTGATAGTCAACACCATTTTTAACATTGTTATCTAATACACTGAACTCTTCTATTGGTTTCCACCATATAGAGGATTTATTAATGTATCCATGTGGCATCAATTCACCTTCCTGTATCTGCATATGTATTATTTGCTTCACTTTCTTGAATCGGATGCCCGTCACGACTCTGTAACAAATAATATTATTATTAATTATGAAAACAGTGACATCTTAAGAGTCTTCCTAAAATACCTGCCATAATCAGTCACTTACTTATTGTTTGCTACATCAGATACAACTTCCCTTAAGCTAAAGTATCGATCAGAGTTTATATTATTGTCATCACAGTAACAAAAACAATAGCTGCAGTGCCAGAATAACCAACGCCACCAGCTATCTACTTTGGTTGTTCCTCTCTTGCAAGTATCTTTTTGTCCGAACAGTCGACCATTTTCATATTCTATGTATTCGTATCTTCGATCACTTTCCTGTATCTGAAATAATTTGTAAACACTTCACATACATTCTTATTATATAACATCTGAACGCAGAAAAAATTTTCAATTTACCGAAGGACAAATCCACATATCGGAATCAATATATTCGCATTTTAATATTCGACCGTTACATTTGCGCTGTTGGGAGCAAAATTGATTTTTGTAACATCCATGAACTTTCGAATATTCGTAATAAGCACAATTTTCTCTGCAACTCGAGTCCTTGTTTAAGTCCACTTCGTTCACGATATATCCTTGGAACAACTGTGTTAATTTGGTGTATGTTTCATCTGTAACAATTGTTTCAGTTATATTTGTTACACATGTTACACGCGAAAGTAGTACCTAATTTATGTGATCTCGCATCACATCTCCAGAGTTGTCGTGGAGCAAACGCCATGGCTGTTTTAACAGCCCGCAGAGTTTCCATCGTTCTCGTCTCATACTGTTGCTTCACCACTTCCATTTCTTCAGTGAAATTAGTACCTACGTCAAGTTTATTATAATTAGAAATCGAATTTTTCAATAATAATATACTATATTAAATGCAGCATACTTTTCTTTAAATAATAAGCGATCAGAATATTTTTTTAAATATGATAAAATCGTGCTTGTGAACTGTATACTATAGAATAAAATTTTTAAATATAGTTACAAAAGTTGGAGAAGAAAATAACAAGTTATGCAATATACAGATAACAGTCACTGCACCATACCTGGGTTATAAAGCCGCAGCAGCTTATAAGAGAATTGGATCATACCATAACCCTTGATTTCCGTTAGGGTTACCGTTGTATATAAATTATAGAGCAATTGCTGAAGCGACTGATTTTCATTACAAATTTGCGAAGCTGCTTCCTAATGAAAAACAAATAGAAAAAGAAAATACAAAACCTGTCCATATTGAACAATAAATTCTTAAATCTTTGAATTGCTAATTATCAAAGAAGAACGTTCGCTACTTCGTTGATCATCAGAATTGGAAGTTCTTTATAACTCGTTTATTTATTTTTGTACCTGATAAGCCGAAACGAACAATTTTTCGTGCACTATCAGGTCACCGATTCGAGTGAGGGCGCGTACAATTGACGCATTCGGATCGTGTAGAATTATATCCCAGAAATCGCTCAGCTTCGGTATATCAAGAGGAATCTTTCTGCCGACTATCTCCTCTTGCATCGTTCGAAAAACTTGGTACAGACCATCTATTCCTTTTAGTTCGTTTTCTGTTCGAGCCCATAACCAAATAGAACTCAATGCATTTAAATTTTCATAACCATTGGTCGAGAAGTTTCGTTCTAGTTCATCGCCGAATTTCTTGAAACTTTTTATGAGCCATAGGTACTTTCCACCATCTTCAAACTCGTGGAGCCTTGAGTGAAACAAATCTCTCTCTAATGTTTTCTCCAATTGCAACAACTTATTTCGCATTTTGTCGATCAATGTTGTATCGTATTTTATACTCAATGTTCCCCATATTATGCAGAAAAACAGAAAGCATACATGGATATTTCGTATCTTCATTTTGTAAGTCTATTTATTTGATTCTTGAAGGGTTAAATTTTTCAATTATATATATATATATATGTATATATATAGATGAACCGGTGCATAAGGACTTATATTTGATCCATTAGATTAGATTATTAATACCTGTATGGAAATATAAGATTGAAATTCGTGCTAAAAGAAATTGTTTCAATGCACAATCGTTTGATATGTTAAATATTTCAGTCAAGAGTATTTTGCAGACATAAATAGTCTGGTGTACACTCTTCTTACTTGTTAATTAATTAGTTAATTAATATATTTTGTGATTCATTCCGTGTCGTGCGTCATATTGCTGATCCACAGTAACCATAGTAAATAAAGATACATTTGTATTCACTTCTTAAACAAGTTGTACATGAATGAAAATTCAGTTGACAAAATTCTATAGTACCGTAACTTCTTATAATTATCGTTTACGAATTGGTATGTAAATATCGTACTTCCTCCTCTAGTCCCCTGTTGTTTTTCATATCAAAAATGTTATTGTTGGTGAGTCATGTTTAACAATACGGAATTAAATAGTGTGACATAGCTGTCATTACTTTGACCTTACTTAAAAGTCTACTACAGTTCAAGTTTCTCACGGCTCGGAATAAATCAATCGTATAATGCAGAACGAGATTCCTCGTACAATTTGAAAAAAATACCAAAATAAAACGCTATTCATAATACGTAACGGCTTTGGAATCTCTGACACTAAGACGTCATATGTTTATAACAACATTTCATAATACTGTGTGTTTATGCGAAATGTACACATAGATTGCTAAACGCTAAGCTCAATGGTAAGGGTCGAATGTACCGATTACATTGATAATTAGATACGTCACTAATTGGATTAGAATCATATCGCGCGTTTTGTTCGCGGAAAAATTACTAAGATATATGACATCTCGAAGATTCGTTCTCGATTGATAATACTTTTTTATCTCCAGTAGGTCTCGTTTAATTCATATAAACGTGAGTCACATCCGCGTGTAGCTATTAGCTCTTCCGGTGATTCAGACAATTTCGACAATAATCGATCGATATTTTGAGCGCCTGCCCTTTCATTTCGATATAGGTAATAAGTTTCTCATATCGTTGTGATGTCTTATATAGAAATCTTTAAGAAGCAATACTTGTTTGTTCGGAAAAAATGAGTCGGTAATCATATTTGTCCAAATTTATAATAATTAAAAATTTATAAAAATCGGTTTTACTGTATTAAAAATAGCCTCTCTTAAAGTTTTGTCGCATCTATCGTAATCTTATTACATGTGCATATCCCTATTTAAAACGTGATTGTTTTTAATATCGGTTGATTTAAGTTAGTCATTTCTGTAATATTTCTTTCTTTATTATTTATTTTTAATCCTCCGGAAATCGCAGTTGATCTGACAGATACGTGTTAAATCTAATTCTAAATATTTTTAAAAATTGTTCATTCTTTACATTTAAATTAGTAATTATGTAGTTTATATACGTAAATATATCTATATATTATGTTTTGTATAATTTTAGTATAATTAAAGACTTTATATGTTTATACAGTTCTTTTATCAAAAATAAGCATTACAGCATAGATTTACTTTGTCCCTCAGATATATAGTAACCTTTGATGGGATTTTTACGATTGCGTCTTCCGCACAGTTAAATAAATAGAGATATCTTATGATATTCGTTGACGCTACATTGACAACTATCGTAACAAGTCACGAATTATATTTAATATTTATTGTTATCGAATTACAAACAGATCGATTTCGAAGGTGAAGGTTAAATTATTTTCATACATATTTTATTCGCAGATATATCAATAAATACCTTTTTAACCATGTACAAATGTGAAATATTATGTGACGATTTTAAAACGTACAAATATTGTTTCAACGTGACGCATTTGTATTTACATACAGCACAAATCCTGCGTGCAAGTATTCAAGACGACACGACAGAACGATGTGAGAAACTTTAAGGTGGTACTGTTATTCGGACAGAATATCTAAGAACGAAATCCCCTAACGTTCTTATATTCTGTAAAATGTATACTACACTTGACTAGCATCACACTATTTACTGATAACTCAAAAATAATATTCGATTTAATCTTAACATTACTTTTTCCAATGGCTCTATTCTATTAACGAATGGAAAGTAACGTTTGAAAGTTATATAGGCCGTGAAAGGTTAGCATGATTAATTGAAGCGTTTCGACCGTAATAAGCAAAAGCATTGAAATCTAGTAAACTATTAAAAAATCTTATATTATCCTTTTTTTTTTAAATACTTAGATTATTAATTCTATGTTGTTTAGAAATGTTTCACTGTATATATCGTTGCACAAACTTTCGCTCAACAGTAGTCTTTTATAGTTGGAAAGTAATTGATAGTCGTGTTTTTTATACGACGAAAATATACCTCCGAAACAAACACTTTTCCTCGTATGCACAGGCTCTACTAAGAACTTTACGTTATTGTTCCCGTCATTTGACTCTCTGTGTTCCTCCCCTCTCGAGTTGGGATCGTTCGAGGCTTAATGGTGTTACATATTTCTGCGCATGCTCCTCGTCATTCTCCCTCTCCATACTTCGTACTCAAGTCATTTGTACAAACTGCATCATTGTTGTTCCAACAGAAATGTTGCATTTCGTTCTTTTGCTCTTTATTGGACATTGAATGATTGATTTAATAAAACTTTTTTTGTAAAATGCACTCGTTGGCAGAGTAGACTTAAAATTTTTAAGTTTTTGTTGTAACGGTCACGTTACAATTCTTTGATAATTATTTTTGATAATACAAAATTGGAGAGAATATAGCTTACGGAAGAGTTTATTAGATAATTAAAGAAATCATTGTCTATTTTCCCTATATCATTAACTTTGTTAAGTTTATTCTATATTTTTCTTACCGATTTCTTTAAAAAAGATAAAAATATATATAGTACACGAAATAAAAGATTGTTCGGATAATGAACAATAGCAAAGTTATTGCAGTGTTATCTATGTTCGTACCGAGTGTGTAATTTGAATAGGTACAGATTGTCGGATGTCATTTGATCACTATGATATTCTCCCGTATGTAATACCCCTTGATAGTCACGATTAACTAATTTCTAACAGTACATTAACGGATATTCGAATCGCCAAAATATTAAATACTTCAAAATTTATTCCATTTCATATAATCTAAAAAAATTATCTTACAAATTCATGAAGTTGAAGGAAATTTTTATTTTTCTAAGTTTTTAGAAAACACATTTAAAATACATATGTTCTCACTATTACGCGTCATTTTTCTTTATTGAAAATGTGTTTAAAAATCTACAAAAACTTACTTGCATTTGGTTTGCCAATAATATGAGAACGCTTCTGCTAAGAATCTCGTCGGGAGAAGGAACAAAAAGCCGATGAATGCTTTTCAAAAGATCAGGGAGAGCATCCGATCTCGAGGAAACGCACGTTCTCGCGAAATCTTCTAATGTGTACCTCTCGTATCTGTTAGGCGCTTTCGAATACAAATGGAAGACATTGTATAAATCGTTGATTTTCCCAACGAATTGATCAATCATACGTAACTTTTGATCAAGCCTTTCTTGTAACGGCATCTCAGTTAAAAGTTTAGCTACAATGCTGTCCAAACGCATATCTATCTGTTCTTGAAAAGTATCAATCTGTTGCGATATTTTCGATATACGATTCTTTAATTCTTTCTCCATTCTGTGAATAAATGGCAAATTGTTGTCATACTCAGAATCTTTTGGACGTATGAAGTCCCATGATTCGAAAATGTCTATCACCACCTCATGTCCAAATTTTATTAAATCTTTTACATCGACATAACCAAATTCAAAACTATATGTAAATCGTTCTGCGCATAAGATACAAATAAAAATAATCTTCAAATTAATTGTAGCCATTTTTTTAATTCAATGACAACTGAATCAAGAGGAAATTAATTTGCACAAATAACACTGATCCGATCTTGTTCTTCTTTCTTCCTTTATCATTTGATTATGGAATTGTTTTCTTTATTGTCACAAGTTTTAAAGCTATACTGATTATGAGGATGGAATCAAGTTTTCGGAAAATTGCTGAAGAATTAATCACACTGACACGAGGAAGAGCTCTTAGTCAGCTCTTCGGACGCTATAAATGTCCCCTCTTTGTTCATTGATCGTAGAATCGCTAGGAACAGTACGAACTGACAACACAGCAGTTGAAAGTTGGAATTCTTTCCAGTGACGGGATTGGTTGATTAAGTGGGGGATTTACCATAGTCTGCGAATCATGTATTCTATGGGAACCCGTCTTTTTTATATTTAAATTTCAAATGTTTCGTACGTTACATGTTAACAATATCATGTGCATAAAGCAGATGATAAATATATATGAATATACATGACAATTATGACAAATAAATTTAAATCTTTGTACAAATTTATTATAAGTAATGGATCAC
Organism: Bombus impatiens; assembly: GCF_000188095.3. Lineage (NCBI taxonomy): Eukaryota > Metazoa > Arthropoda > Insecta > Hymenoptera > Apidae > Bombus > Bombus impatiens. The sequence continues at coordinate 131,386 of NT_176984.1, forward strand.
ATATAGACATTTTGATGTCTTCTACATGCTTAGAACTTATTTTTTTTATTTCAACAGCATACCTGAACATTTCATGTTAAATAAAATTTCATTAATGTTAGAAAAATTTGTATTTCATTTATTTAACGTTATGTATCATATTTAACAATTATTAAAGTAACTGAAATTATAGAAAACGAAACTTTTTTCAGTACCGTTAGCTCTTTTACGCATCTTGCATACGTTAAAAAATAATACTTTCAGCTATGGAATGAAATAATTTCTCAATAAATACCTTTCTTTCAAACTTAGTTTTTATACTATTTCATGTTGTGCTACATTATATATTATATATCTTATGCTGCTGTAATATATTGTTAGCTATTAAAATAATGAAAATTAAGACAATGAATTTTTGTTTAGGTTGCGTTTTATGAAATTTTAAATGGATTGTGGGTGCGTAATGGTCTCCAAATAAAAGGTCAAATTATGACATACATACAGTGCAATTTTTGTAACTCGATGGTAGATGCAGATCTTTATCTACTTCAAGTTTGTGCAACAAAGCTACAACCAGATGTTTTTCTAAAAACAATCGTTAAAAAGTAATTTTCAGTATCTTATTAAACATATATTTATATTATACATACCCTTTAAATTACAGCTATATTTGTCAATAATTTTATTCCATTAGGTTTCATATAAAACAAGAGATGAGTCTTTGTTTGTATAGAACTCAAAATGAATACATGGATGGAGAACATGACACACCAATGTTAGAAAGTTTTTTAACATTTCTAGCTATATTGGTTAATGTTCGGACAAATTTAGGCAAGTTCTTCATACCATTTTCTTAAGTTCACTAATAACATATGGAATCTACATACATATATGTATATAAAAAATACGATCTTGTTATAGGTTTATCTGACCCTGAAATGTCCCGCCTAGAAATGGTTACTTTATTATCTATGGGAGATAAAACCCATAGTCAATTAATGGAGTTAATGCCCGAACGTTCTGGTAGTACCCAAAATAGAGATTTCGAATCTGTATTATCTGATGTATGTTTTATATTTCTTTAAATAGAATACAATTTTTTTTTTATAAGTACAAATTGTAAAATATGATTTACAGGTTGCAGTGTACAGAGCACCTAATCTTGAAGCTAGTGGAAATATGCAGCAAGGAATGTATGGTCCAAAACCACGTCTAGTTTGGGAAGAATTATTTGATCCTTTACATGTTTTATTAAGAGCAGCACAAAAAGGAGATTTCCAGATGGCAATGGATCGCTTTACTGAATAGTAAATAAACTACATTTGAAAAAATAATTTAAAAAAACATAAAAACGTTGTACTACAGTTCTTTTAATATATATAAAATTATTGGTTTATTTTAATTTTCATAATTTTGTCTAGTTTTTTCATTAAATATTTTGTAAATATTTCAGTGTAAAACAATCAGGAAAATTGAAAAATAGTGCAATTCCATGGCCACCATTTAGGCATCCTGCTCCTGTTTCACCAGCATATGATGATCCACGAATTGTACTACGATCAAGAGTTTTTCATGCTATGATTTTAATAATTTTATATAAGGCTGTGTATGGACACAACATATCAGAGCATGTAATGGCACTGACTATTTACTTATTAGAAATGGCAGTAATTACTGCAGAAATACCTGATAAATCTGTAAGTAACTAATTATAACAGAATTACAGAATTATAAAATAATAATACTATTTCTTTTCATGTTTATCAGATGAATCCTTTGTGTCAATATAGTAGTAGTGACGAATCATCTCGTATAATAAAAGATATGGATCTAGGTGGTTGGTACAAAAGTGATGATTTATCAGAAAATTTGAGGACAGTGATACCTCAAGTCATCCTGATCCAAGAGTCGGAGCCAAGTAATTCAGATAGTGAGTAAAGCTATCATTAAATTACAATGGGTTACATTTTGCTACATATTTTTTATACATTTACGACATTTACCATTTTTTTTAGGTGATTTTGAGTGGGAAATTCAAGGTGAAATGGCTGAGGTTGGAACTTCACTCATGATAAATGATGCAACAGATGAGGGTTCCTTAGAAGTTTTAGCTCTTCCATCTTTAGATACTATTACTAATGACACTGGGTTACAGATTGCTGTGAATGCTTCTTTACCTGCTTTACCTCAACCAAATGGTATGTTTTGTTTCTGTTTTTTCATATATTTTAAGTAATCATATAAAACACACCAGTTAAAAACAAGTTGTAAATTAAATATTTGTGCATTGATAAGCTAATTCCATTTTTATAAGTTTTGTAAATTTTATGTATATATTAAAAACAAACAATCCTTTAATGTTCCTCTACATAAAATTCTTAATCTGTGTTAATATAGGGTACAATATATATCATATTTTATACATATATTATACTGTATGTTCTTAACTATAAAATGGATACTTTGGTGTTGATTAAATCTATTATATAATATCGCAATGATGTCTTATTCTTTTCTTAATTATTTTATAGACCAATTTCAAATAACTTTTGTACCTGAAGATGGAATTGTTACTATATCAGAAGCTAATAGTGAAGATGATTTAATACCTCTACAAAGAGCTTTGCCATCAACCACCGAAGAATCCATGGCCCTTGCCATTGAATCACCTCCTTTACTAAACAGTATGTTACTTAATCTTATCACCTTAACCATAGTTATATCCTTCTTATCAATGTTATGCATTCTGTACTGTCGCAAAATATGTATATACTCTGCTTTTTTCTATGTTAATCATATAAAAAAGACACTAAAACGAATATCTTCTAATTAATATCGTTTTATATTAGAACATGTTTTCATAATCTTGTATTCTTTTTTCAATCTCTATTAACTATATACAGATATTGGTGGTCAACCTGCATTGCCACCTACACCTCAACGGCCTGCTGTTATGGCTGGTAATGAAATAGTTGCTGCACCCACAGTATACTCAAGACTGAGTAATTCTAGAGTAACAACAACAGAAATTGTTCCATCTACATCAAGTTCATATAAACATTTCAAAAGAAGAGATGCTCAGGTAATGATTTACGTATATTCTAGTAAATCAATTGTTATATTTATTAATTTATTATTTTATAAATTTTTTTCTGTTTAGGGTGGATCATTACAATCACAAACTGTAAAAGTAAACGAGAGTATAATCACATTATTGTTAAAATTGCATTCACAGTTGTCAGGTATTCCAGATAGTTATAACCCTGAACAAATTGCAATGTCAGATAATGAAGCTAGTAGCAGTTCAACCATAGAACCAACAGAATCGCGAATTGGTGATGGTCCGTTCTTTATCGCGCAAATACTGAACAAAATTACAAATTTAGATCCTATGTGCAAAGATGCTATAAATGAAGCTAGGAACAAATTATGGCCAAGTATGCAGGAAAGCGAAGATAAACAGCGAGAGAAAGAAGATCGAGAAAGAGAAGAAAGACGAAGACGGGCGAAAGAAAGACAGCAAAAATTAATGGCAGAATTTGCCAATAAACGAAAGCAATTCATGGAAAAAGCAATGGAAACAGGTAAAATATAAAAGATAAAATATGTATATAAAATATAATGAATTTGATGTGCTGTATGTAAACAAAATGTAAATAAAAATTATAATGTTTTGTTTAGATGAAGCAGGGGTATCGGGTATGGATTGGGATCAAAAAGACAATGCGACTAAACTAACTAGCAAAAAAGAATACGATTGCGTTATTTGCAGTCAGAGTAGTCCTAGTACTGAAGATAATCCTATGGGTCTTGTTGTATTAGTTCAAGTAATTAAATTCGTATAATTTTATTCATATAATTTCATTTTTATTGACTACTTACTTAATTCTATATAAATTCTATTCTTAGGGGACAAGTGTGATTGGTCATGAACGACAGCAACCAGATAGATTGCTTTTACCTACTTCTGATGATGATCCGCCTATACCAAAGTGTGATACACGTGGTGCCTATTTTGACCGTAGAATGGATGCAATGGACCGACATTTTGATACTGTAAATATTTAACATATAATATCCATTGAATACAGTAAAACAATTTATATACATTCTTATTGGTGTTTTACAGATTTCGTTGCTGTTATCCGTTAATCTAGGTTGGGAAGGTGGTGTATATGTGCAAACGTGTGGACATCATTTACATTTAGATTGTTTATTGCCATATGTAAAGTCTCTGGGTCACCAACAAAGGCAGCTTTCTCTTGCTGTAGATAGTGGCGAATATCTATGTCCACTTTGTCGACAGTTAGCTAATTGTTTTCTTCCACTTTCTCCTCAATTGGGGAAGCGTGGAACAATCGTCCGATCTCCTTACGTCCCTTTCACTACACTACTCCCAGAGATAAATAATCTTCTAAAAGAGGTACAACGAAACCCATCAACAGTAAGTATCTCAAAAATTTTGTTTACTTGCAGCTTTATATGTTCTTTGCAATTAACAACATATACATTCTTTATAGAGACGAACATTTTTGTCTGAAGCAATGCGTAAAGCAGTACAGGATATGACAAGATGCACAAATTCTAAGTGTCAACAACAACATAGTTACAAGAGTTTGTTCGTTTTCATAACTTCTATAGCACGAACTAATTTTGAAATTGAACTTGTTCAACGTGGTGGATCATTATGTATTCCACCACCTACTACGATACCTTTAAGGCCAAAACGTGATTGCATTGGTACATTTATTTTATTGTTGATGATAGTTAAAAATAACTATGATTGTAGATTTTACATCAATAACATTTTCTTTCAAGTTGCACTTCTTGATGTTCTGGCAAAAAATGCACGTCTATGTATGATTTGGCCGGTACAACACACATGGCAACAATTATCTGGTTTGCCTCCAGAGCCTGCAACTCCACTCGCATTAACATTACACGAGGGAGAAGTCCCCTTACTTCTCAGAGATCCGACTGCTCTTCTTATACAGTTTATATTATTGTTACCTTTGCATGCCGATCAAGGTAAGTAAATAACTTCATTCGTAAATATTTTAGTGATTTCATAAAATTTAATTATTTATTTTCAGCGTATTTCTCTAGTGTAGTAAAAGTAATATACAACTTATTGTACTATCAAGTTATAATACAAATAAGCGGTGGTCTCACACAAGCAGAGAGAAATACATTTTTAGGAGATACATTTTTAAGAGAATGCATCGAGCGCGGTCCTATATCTTCTGAAACTATATTCTGCAAAATCATTGAATATTTCAATAATAGCCCACTCTACCATTCAGATACTGTTTTATATGATCCATCTACTTCATCGTGTACACCATATGCACGAGATAAAATGCACAGTATCGAACAACAGGTAGGTATAAATTAGTTAACATAATTCATAATTTTCTTGTTTTGTTTTTAAGATACTTTGTCACATACATAATTATATCATTTCAGATACAATTTATGTGTTTACCATTTTTACGAGTAGCTGCATTGCTCCGTTATCACTTATATGAGGAACCATTACCTATAATTAGATCACCACAAACTGAATTTGCGAGATTAGTTCGTTATTTGGAATTAGTTACAGAAAATATGGATTGGAACATGTTTAACTCTGCTGTAGCTCTGAACTGGCAAGATAGCGAAACTAGTATATCGGTGCCCCGTATGTGGTGTGATCAATTCCTTGCTTTTGTAAATCAAAGCGATGCAGGCAGGTATTTAATTATGGAACAGCATGTGTCGTGGCAAGTACCCAAGTTGCTGAGCCTTCCAAGGGAATATGAGAAGATTTTCACAGTATGAATATATATAATTATAGTTTATGTATCATTTTATACTTGAATATTAAAACCTTATAAATGATTATTCATTTTTAGTATTATCATGGAAGACAGTGTCGTCAAGGTCATTCAATTCCTCAGGAGATTAGTATCTGTTTATTGTGTGGTGCCATCGTTTGTTTAAAACAAAATCGCAAGCAGTGGAATGTATGCGAGGTTGTTCAAGTAAGTACTTTATCTATATATATATATATGTTTTCCTTTGTATGAGCATAAAAATATATGAGTTATATAAACATAATTCTTCCTTGGTTTATAGCATTCGATAGATTGTGGAGGTGGAACTGGTATATATTTGGTGGTAACATCAACCTATATTGTAGTAATTCGTGGTCAACGTGTCTGTTTATGGGGATCTTTATATCTCGATGATTTTGAGGAAGAAGATAGAGATCTGAAGTAAGAGCCTCACTTTGATATCAGATAAGATATTGAAAAATTGCAATCTATTTCTTAATACATTTATATTGGAATTTTTGTTATATTATTTTACCTCTCTAGAGATATATCAATATTATACTGCATTTATTAATTTCTTTTTATAGACGCGGGAAACCTCTGTACCTAAATCAAGATAGGTACCAATTGTTAGAACAGCAATGGCTAGCGCATAGGTTTGACCATACGAAAAAAACATGGGTATGGCATCGTGACATACTGTAACATTTTACAGTGTTGAAAAGTACTTACTCTAAAATGAGTAGAAGACTTTCAACAGGTTTATTTCCATACAATGCCTCGCCAAGAAATAACATCGCTTTAAGAATTAACAGATTGCTCTAATATACTTTATGGATAATTATATTTATTATGATGCAATGAGTAAGTAGACATAATATTGAATGAAAGTATTACGAGAAAAAAATGAGGTGAGAGCTGAATTATTATTGTTTATAGTCATAATACATGAAAGATTATATCCGAAGAAATTTATGTTTTGAATTACACATTGTACATTCTATTTAAGTATATACATATAAATTATGTCCTAATAAAAAAAATACTTTTTAGTGTGTAGCATTTGTACTTAAGACACGAGAACTATTCAATTCTTTTAATCGAAATTTCGGTTACGCTAAGAATTAGATAAATTATATCATTGAAGATAAATATCATTATTAATGAAATCATAATTTTGTCTGTTAAGGAGGATTGAATTTATTGTGTGCTTCTTTTTAATGTAGGGAAAATATGGAAAGAAAATCCGTTATATCCTATAATTTATTATCATAATTACTCTGTTAATTACAAAAAAATCTTGATTCAAAATTTTCTTTGCATCCGGGTTATTCAGAAATAGAATATTTTATAATTCATTAATAAATCAAGAAAAATACTAAGGATTATATTAGATCTACAATCTATAAACATGACAAAATCAAAGACTGAAGTCTTTATAAGAACTTTATCTCTGAATAAATTTAATAACAAGCTCGAATTTAAATCCCTATATAATTTTGTTGCAACTCATAACACGTTTTACTCTGATTCTAAATTTATATAAGCAAGGTAGAAGTATTGATCATGCATGAATTTTTAATTAGAAGGTAAAGGGGTAATTGTCATGTTAAATTGGCGGAGATGTTAAGAAATAATTTTCTAGAATGATACATTAACTGTAACAAGAACGGCATGCAAATTATGTTTGGAATATTAAATTAACACGTGTTTTTATTGTTAAAAGATCCTGTGTCAGCAATGTAGTAGTAAGTGAGATTGTTATTAACACCATAAACGATATTGTAAAACCTTCTCTTGTAAAAATAGTTTTTGTTCTAATTTAATAATGTGAATTTTTCGCAACAGTTCATGAGAAACTATAGGAAATCCTTCACCGATCAGTGAACTCGAGATTCAAACAATATTTGATGCATTATTTTTCTGTATGCATATTTATGGGCTGTGTATATGAACCTATAAACTCATTTTATTGAACGAACTATTTATCTACTCGCTGATTTTTTTTTCGCACCGGTGCATAAATGCTAAGTAATTGTACTGTGGCAATTAAGTTGTTATTGTTTTTGAAGAAGCAATTTATATGCACACATTTAACTAAAAACTGATCTTAAATCTTCATTAGCATACATTTCGATTTTTAATAAATTAGTATTTATGACAAAAAAGTTTTCCGTTTGAGACTTCAATTTTTGTGAAACTATGATTACACAGGCAAAAAATTGCTTCTTCCAAATTATAGATCACTGTAAATGTGTAATAATGATAGGACGCCACATAGTAGAATTACTGGTTAACTCAAGATGATCTGTACATAGTTAATTATTTTTACGAATGTCCGCTTATAATGTTAAAAATTTGCGAATAATACATTAAGAAGTGCTAAAAAATAAATAATAATAGCAATTATCAACTCTGTTCAATGTATAAATAAAAGCAATTCTATTAAATGAAAAGATTGCCTTATAATCTATAAGCATTTTTATTTCTGTAACTATTTTTTAAACAATATGTAAAGTAAGTAGAGAAAGATGAAGAATCATTTATTTTCTAGATAATTATTACAAGTAATTTATGCTTTTGGCAGATGCAAACACGTTTTGTGAAATCGATAAAGTTATGTAGATGCAATTTTATCGTAAATCTAACGATTATTACAATATTATTTATATCAAAATCATTTTCTGCTTTTGTTACGAAAATGAGAGTCTAGTTTTTATTATTATTCAGTTATTCTTCTATTTAACAAGTGCTACAAGTTTCATGATAGAGTACTACTAAAGGTAATATAATTATTGTTTTTACTTCTTCGTTCTCATTAAAACATCTATTTAAATTGTTTACACTATTTAAAAAAAAGCGAATGTTGTTTAAACATACAATGAAAGAAAAGTGCCAATTAATGTTTACACCTTATTAATGAAAACAGAAACTATATTACTTATCTGTACAAGAATAAATTTTATTACAATTTGTAAAAATTTTGTCCTGTTAAATCAATGAATAAGTATTTTGTAATGAGGATGCCCGTATAGAATCATATAGCTTCAAACTATATATATCAAAAAATTGTTTAAATCTGTAAGTCTTTGGCCCAATGCTTAACTTCAATATAAATCAAATAGCAGTTTTTGAAAAATGAGAACCTCTTTACTAAAGTTTATACATAAAGTATAACTATACAATAGTCATTTTTATTATGTATAGTGATTTGAAATTTTGTCCTTGTTGTATATAATTTACTGATAATAACATAAAATGAAATCTAAAATAAGAAGTTCTTCAGAAACATCCACATTACTTACATCGAATTAATTTCTTCATAATTTATCCATGAAATGTAATTTTTTGCATACCAGTAATGCATATCTTTTGAAGTAGAAAATACCTTTGTTAATATTAAAATTACATAGAAAAGGCAAAGGGAAAATATTACAATTATCTCTTTTATTATAGACGTACCTTAAACGCAACAATTTTGTTTAAATCATATTCATATTATGTAATATTTACCGTATTTCAATAATGAAATTAAAACTTTCGGAAACTCCCGCGATCTAAATCTATAAATTTGGAAATCCATAGAATGCAAATATATTGCCAAATGTTATTAATAGACAAAACTCACTGTATTTAAGGCATGATTCTTTTTCAGTTGTTTCTTTTTTTTTGTTTTTGCTGGATGAACATATACATTGTATGAAACTGACTGTTGATGGTCCTTAAACTTGCCACGTTACAGGAATGTAGAACTGCACATCAAAATGTTACGTAAAAAACCAAATTACATGTTTCTTTAACATACATATATATATACTGATAAACTTGTCCATTTCTTTACGATAGTCACTTTCACTTTAAAAGATATTGAAACTGAATAAATTTCTTCAGTAGCGACCACCTGTTTGCTCTTGGTATACTTCAATAACATCATCATTTTCCATTTCCAACTAAAAAACAATATTAGTATCATATTATCATTGTACAAAATGGAATTATATTAGCTATAAATGTAATAATAAAATTAATCTAAAAAAAAGATAAATTGTGATAAAATTTTATTCAATTTTAAATTATTTATTTTAAAGGCGTAATGGTAATGTAAGGTAAAGGTGTAGTGAATTCCTACTTCTACAATAGTTAATTAAAAATTTTAAGCTTATATAGAAATTTACCTGCTTTGGTGTTTCGTCGTCATTAATTCTTTTACCATCAAATAAAAACCTGAGTGATGTCATAGGAACACCCTAAATAAAACATAAACATGTTTTAAAATACACAAAGATAATATTACTTTAGGTACTTTCGCAATAAGAGATAAAATTATCACTTTTTTCTATTTTTGGAAGATTAAAAATACTTCCGTAAATTACATTTATAAATATAGGATATATATAGAAATTCATTCAAAACTAAAAAGTCTTCTAGTCGCAATGATGATATAAAGTTTTCATGAACTTTTTAACTTATACTTTTACTGTACACGATTTCAGTTAGTTATCACATGTCATGTAAAAAATAAAATAAGAAAATTTTTGCGCTATCTTTTTTAATAAATTATTTTTTGAAATGCATGACATTTAGAAACACGCTTATTTTAAAAAGTGGACTAACCACACGATCGCTGTACGATTTCTTTAATTTACCCATTTGAGTGGTCATCTTTACCCTAAAGTGAATTTCATTGCTGTCCTAAAAAAAAGAAATTATGAAACCTGTCATTAAACGTTATGGAGCTAAGACGTGAATATAAAAGAATAAGACGGCAACTTCTTACATTTCCAACAACTTTAAGCTTGATGTATTCGGAATTCGCGTCGCCTGGGCCGGCTTCAGGTTTTTGCTCCTAATACGCAAGGTTAGACCGATTAGATTCAAAATATGATTGAACATTCAAATGTTATGTTACATCTATACCACGAAATGTAGGTCAATAAATTGCTCTTTAAAATCGGGAAGCTCACCTGATTATCAGACATGGTATTTAATTAAATATAATAGTTCTTGACCACGCGCCAGAACAGTAACCAAACACAAGCACGCAATATGGCGCCGCACTTTTGTCAGTTTCACAGTCTTCTATTCTAAAAATGAAAATTTTAACGTTGTGTAGTTATTTTCGTTCCAAAAGACATCAGCTTCTGACAGTTCCGCTTAAACATCATCTTTCAAAAGTTAATCATTGTTTATATATCTATATATACTTATATATGTATATATGTATATGAACGCTAGATAAACATTCATCTTTATCAGAATAACAAAATATTATTGTGATAAGACATTCATCAGATAAAATATGACTCTTCTTTCCTCTTCTTATGCTTAACAAGTATATATGTATATATATGTATAAATATATATATATATATACTATGGATTACTTCTATGTTAATCAGTTAATTATATTTGTCTTGTTATGCTTTATGAACACATTATAAATTTGTACGTAAACTTATATTTGCATCGAAAAAATAGCATTTTTCTAAAATTATGTATTATATTCAATAATGTATATCTACAATTATAAAGAATATAAAAATGTCTAAAATTAGAAAAAAGTCATGCCAAACGATTTCGATTTCTTAAATATCTAGTTTTTAACGTTTTTATTATATGTATGTCATTAAGATTATATATTTGCACTTGTTAAAGTTCTTATTGGTTATATAATTATTTTGATAATAAAATAATCAGATAAATATTTAGAACTAATAGCGAATTACTTAATGAAAAAATCACCTCGGTACATGTTACCAATCACAAATTAATGTAAAGCATATAATTCGTTACATAAGAATCAGATTTAATGGTCATATACACTTGAGATACAATACTACCAGGAGATAAGTTGAAACACCTTGCAAATTTTATAGTACGTCTAATCATAGTATGCCATTAATGTTTTGACGTGTTATTTTTTTAACCGAATAAACAGCGAATTAGTCGCGAAAATTGGCTGAAAACATATAAATACTTTAGGTAAATGTTATTCATTTCCGATTTACCTGCGATTTATAATTGAACTCAAGATAATTGTAAAATGAGGAGGTTATGTGCATATCGTTTAGTTTATTTCGTACTTTTCGGAATTTGTGAAAATAGTATTAATTTCTTAAACATGAATGTTTGCACTTTCTTCCCAAAATATATTGATATAGTTAATGAATAGAGGTCTGAAATTTCATGCAAATTTTAAGTTATCGTTTGATATAAGGTTCGATCAAACTATTACTGAGGAAGTCTTAAATTCTAGCAACCTTGAATTCGTTTTTATAATTGATGTTAATAATTTGGTATATTAGCAATGTTCTTAAACTATCAAATCGCATTTGTACATGCGAATTATTATTTATTCGAATGTTCAACAAGTATTTTTCACTTTGATTGAATTTCTTATCTAATTGGATCTGTAACATTTGCCGGAGTTCATTTCAAGACATATTGTATATTTTTTGTTTAGATTTATTTGCAAAAATATATTTAGTAATATAAAAAAGTAATGTATTCATAATGACGATGAAATATTTAATTAGATTTATTAATACAAGCGGAACTTATTATATATATATATATATAATAAGTTCCGCTATATATATATATATATTAATGTCTTTTTCTAATAACTTTTCTATTTACTTTTGTTCTTTACTTTTAAGTTTATGATTTCAGTAAAGTATTTAATATTTAATTCTTTATAGTTATATTTGGTTCTTATCTGTTTTTCCAATTTCATTATTTATTTACATATTTAAGGGGTGAAACTGAAACTATAGTATTTATGTAATAAATAGGAAATGTTGCTATAAGTATGTAGTTTAGTTGAAGATGTTTTAATAGGAATATTGCAATGTACATATGAATTTATAATCATGATTAAAATAAAAATTTTATTGTAAAAAGGTAAAATGATGCAAGATGAGCATCTGGGTGGTCCTCCAAGACGAAATGTTTTTAGTCAAGCAATAGGAAGAATATCACAGGTACTTAGTTATACTTCTTGAAGCTTTATTTTTTGAAATATTTTGTTTTATTGTTAATTGTAGTTCCTAATTGTGCTAATGTGTTAAATATGTATTTAAAATATAATATATATGTATATATTTATTGTTAAATACATGTATTTTTATTACAGTTATATCAAAGATATTTGGACCTTTGGACTCCTCACGTAGTGTCAAGATGGACAGTGGCTTTTTTTCTAGTATTTGTTTTTTCTTTACGTATACTTTTATCAGAGGTAAGTTAAAGCTTAAAATATATTCTCTTCTCTTCTCTTTATAAATTTAAATATATTCTCATACTTTTTAGGGATGGTACATTGTTACATATGCACTAGCAATTTATCACCTAAATTTATTCATAGCATTCCTTACTCCTAAAATTGATCCTGGAATGGATTTTGATGGTAAGCGCATATAAATTTATGAAAATTATTAGTTATTAATATGAAATGAAATTAAATAGAAATTATGATGGTAGAATTTTATTTAGTGAATTATACTTCCATGTAACTTTAGTACTTAAACAAATTTCACTTCCATTTCTACAACACACTTTTAACAGAATTTCTTGATAGATGGCGAAGGACCAGAATTACCTACAAGATCTAACGAAGAGTTTAGACCATTTATTAGAAGGTTACCTGAATTTAAATTCTGGTATTCTGTGATGAAATCTACAATTATTGCTATGATATGTACTATGTTTGATTGTTTCAATGTACCAGTATTTTGGCCCATACTTGTCATGTACTTCATAACACTATTTTGCATTACTATGAAACGTCAAATAAAGGTAATATAATATTAAATATATTGATGAAGTTGAGTAAAAAATATTTAAAAATATAAAATAACGAATTTGAAATTGATTTGCAGCATATGATCAAATACAGATATTTGCCGTTCACTTATGGAAAACCAAGTTACCAGAATCACGAGGATACTTCGAGGTTAATACCTTCAAAGTGAATTGGTGTGAAGTATGTTTGTTGATGGAGGTGCATAAGTGTGTAGATTTCTATTTTCCCAGTACCATGTGAAAAAAAATTTTTGGATTTGAAAGCAGTCAGATTCTTTTATCAATGACATTACATATAAATAAAATCATTGCCTTCTACAAGAAAAGGTTTAATCCATAAAAGGTGTAATACTAAAAGTATAATGTTATATGGTATATAAACTGAATTGTCGTAATATATTTGTATCATAAAACTTGTACAAAGTATTGTTAGGTCTTACATAAAGTGGTCACAATAACAATGTGAACATTACATCAGTTGTTAATGTAATATTAAATTAACATTGGATGTGAAGGAAAACAAAGATAATTCATATATATATTAGGTTTGTAATCTAAACAATAGTACCGTTTTTTTTTTTTTTAGTACATTGTGCTTTTTCGTTATGACATTCCATATAGAAGATTACATTTCTTCTCTTAATTTTTAATATTTTTAAATTTTATTCAAAATTTATCCTGTTGATTCTGTTGTGTAAGATTCAGTTGTGTTTTTGTTGTTAAAAATTGTAATTGCAAACTAGTCTCCTTTTCAGTAACAATAACAATACGCATTTTAACTATCTAGCTTGATAAATTTGTTCTCCACTGAAAAGAAAGTTAAAATCCTTTCGACTGCTTATGGTATATATTTGTAGTTCGTGATAGACGGCATCTAATCATTTTTATTGAATGAATTTATTATCGTAAACAATTTAGTCCAATTTACCGTAACATAAGACATGTTGTCTTAATAGAACTGCGTTCTTACATCGATAGGCATATATTAAATGGTAGTTTAAAACGACAACACATTGAATAACATATACCATTCATGACTCTTCTCTAATTTGTCTCTATACAAATTTGTATATATGAAGTTATTTAATAAACATACACGGATCGCCTGATTCATAGTAAAATAAATGTTAAGTGATAGCGTTATTTAGGGGGTGATTTCTTAAGGTCCAAAGATCATGTATCTGTTACGTTATTTTATCTGATGTTTTACATTGTACCATTTTTACAAATGAAACGAAATTATAGTACATTTATTTACTAAAAATTATCGAATATTTTACAAATTTTATACAAGTTTTAAATTATATTATAATATACACATATATTGCTCAGAAAATTTTTAAATTATATATCGCTTCATGGTTATTAAATGTGTTTGATATTATTCAATATATTTTCATTTTCCTATCATTTTTAGCCTGTTTAATATTAATAGTTTTGGACTGATTAACTTATGTTAAACTTTAATCTGTACAAAATATAAGTTCATTTGATTATATTTCAACGCAAAAATAAAGTTTTACGACATATCAGGTACCATTTCTTCGGTCTTTCACCTCATAGCTACTTAAAAATAATTATCTTCTTGGATCTTTGGACAAAATTTGAACCCCGAGTAACGTACTCTCCTGTTACTATTGGGCATAATATTACTTTATTTTTCTTTTATGCACACATACACACACACATATATATGTGTATATATATATATATTGCTCCAAAGATAATCGAAACGAATTGTTTCTAATACAGTGTCGATCATTGTAATGTTCTTGAAACTTTTTTTATAGATACAAGCACACGCATCACGTACGATATTGTGTAACATGTTTTATAAATCTTGATACATGTAAAATACGATAGTCGGTCATTTGATATCACTAAATAACGTGAAATGGAAAAGTTTGCGATATGTACACGGACTTGGGAATATAGTGATGCCCGACGTTTTACGGAAGTGATTGTTAATAAGTATTTACAATATATTTTCGATACTCAATAAAGCTTTCATGCTTGCAATGGAGTCAAAATAAATAATGTTTTCATTAACAGTTTGTTATAATAATAAATACTTTTTCTCTCTTATTAAAATATTGATACAAATACTTTACTTACTTACAAATACTTTTTTTATTTATATTTCAAAACAAAAATGATATTTAACAAGGACGATCATAAATTTGTAATAGCAACACGATGAAGCTAAAAGATATATTTTCCTTAAACGTATTATTTATTATTGTTTTAATTAATTTTTTTATAATTTTTAAATGTCAATTATGGACAAACGTAAATACCTAACGGTGTAGTAGGCAAGTTTTTGTGTTGAAATAGTTTTTTGTGCGGATATGTATAATATGTTTTCGCATGCAAGGTAACTTAACGGAGTTCATTTACGATTAAAAAATTCTGCCCTTTTTCTTTTCCAAATAATTAAATTCGCACCAGAGATATCAACACATACAGCGATGCTAATGCACGTTTCTGACAATAGAGCTATTTTTAACGATTCTTTTATCCTTTTTTTTAATCGCAATCGAAACTGGGTAGAATAACAGAAAATTTTAATAATAGTACAAAGCAGTTTTCCACTTTTTAACTATAAGTACACATATACGTATATAATAAATATAAAAATATAATAAAATACTTTTAATATATTTATTAATTTATAACATCTATATATTATTATATATTTAGTACATTTATTATTAAACAATAAAATACATTTAAGAAGAAAGTAAAACATATATATGTATATTAACGGTATTTCATTTCTAGAACTATCACCCAGTTTGAATTGCTAATTTCTCTTCCGGAATTTCTTTGTTCTTTTACGCTGCAAACTTTGATTTCAAATTCTCAATTCAGAAAATCGAAATTTTTACGTTTGACGATAATAGAACGACGAAAAAAATCGATAATATACCATAGAAAAAAGGGAGAATAAAAAAAGAATTCTCACGGATTTTTCTTTTTTACAGGAGTCCACTTGTGGAAGTTTGATGATGGGTGTCGTAGAATTTAAACAGGGAAATTGTTTTCCCTCTGATTTGAACGCGTTCGTGTTTCTCTTGAGCTGAACAGACGTGAAACGAAGTAATGAGATTAAAAAAATAATACTTAAAAAAAAAAAGAAAAGGAGAATAAAAAAGAACAGAAGGGAAAATGGAGTAAAGCGAATGTGGAGGAGGCGAAAGTGGCGAGGCACGAATGGAACGTGTGAATGGGCAAGAATGCGAGGCTACCCTTTTCCCAACGAAAATGGTAATTCAAAATAAAAGCATCGATGCATTGTTGTATATCCTCAGATCTTTTTTAATTTCTTCAACCATTCCTTACGACGAATCAATACGATATATTGTTCCCTTGAAAATGACGCTGTTGTGGAGCACTAAAGATCTGAGAAATATTCTTGTGGATTTGTTCGTTTTTCTGTGTTTTAAAACAAATTTTACGATTGACGGGAGAGAGAAATCTAATATTTTTATTTTAGAGATATATCCGGCGTTGTTTTTGTTTGTGCTTTAACAAAACTAGCAGGAGTTTAAGAGTCCTCAGGAGACTTGTTATTTCACAAGAGAAAGATTTTATATTTTATACATTAAATAGTTTGACGCATATATCAAGTACATCTTAGGAAAATATCAATTGTAAAGTTAATTTAATTACCGGTAATTTTATGAATATCTTGGAAATGAGATGGTTGATTGCGAAATTGAAAATGAAAACTAAAAACAAAACTAAAAAGATCGAATGTCGTCACTTTTTCCAAAGCATCGTTTTATTTCATTTGTTTCCGCGTATATTACGTGTATATTTTGGCAATGAAAGAAAGAAATCGTATCAAAAAAAGGAAATTTAATCATCCATTCACAATCAATTTCTATCATATTACAATGCAATTAATTTATACAAATACTATATTGAAAAAATGCTAATTCCAGAATAATAGAAATTAGTTTTATTTTGAAAATGAAAAAAGGCGAAAACATATTAAAAAGTATAAATCATAATATATAAATATGTTTAACTTTTTAATTTCCATTATTTTACGAACAATTCTGTGACAAAGTATGACTACTTCCCTTTCGTTTCCAACATTTGTAAAATTCATAACAATCAATTTACTTTCTTATACATATTCTTGCTCAAAATATTTCACACTGGCAAACGTAAACCTCCTTCAAATAATAAATAACAATTCTCCATCTTCCCAAATAATTATTTCTTCCTTTGACGATCAGATGAAAAGAAAATGACACTTACAAGCAAAGAAAGAAGATTGGTATCTCTTAGACCTTGATTTGCTTAAGAATATTTTTTCAAAAGAAGAATGTTTAACAAATTCTTCGATAATGGTTCTAATCGGTCCATTGGCGAGATCAGAATCGTTCCTATTCGTTCAGATCCTCCGAGATAGCCTTTTTCGATTTATCTAGGAATGTGGTCGTCGAGTTTAATCCTATTACGGTTGTTGTGGTCGTCTCGCTTACGGATGAATCCCTTTTTCTGTATGGGTTTGACGGTGGGCAGTACAATCTGTAAATTTTCACCATTAACGACTTCGAAAAGCGATTAACCATTCTAAATCGTCCCCATTTATTAAGCGTTTTAATTTTCTACAGTTCTTCTAAATTAATCATTAGATGCGCAACAATCACGTGAACGCAGTTTGCATAGGAAGTTTCGCTGATTTCTTCGAACGAAATATTGAGTGACGAAAGAACACAAAAGAAAGTTAAATAATTAAGCAATAAGGGAATAGAATACCTTATACTCTCTGTTCTCGAACGGGGAGACCAATTGTTATAATACCTTCTTTCTGTGTCCAGATCGCGAGCTGTTGCCCATCGTTCGATATGGTGTTTCACTGTGTTTTGAACCTCGGTGTTTAGAAAACAGTAAAATAACGCGACGAACAGGCCCTGAAAATATCAAGTACTCGTTAAAGTATACTATGTGCATTAAGATGATTTTTAATCTTTGACGTCGAAGCTTTTCTTTATCTTATCGTGTAATTTGCCAGAGAACTGTTTCTCCATCCTTTTAAGAATTTAATTTATCTTTTCCTAATCTATTCTTTGAAATTCGTAATACATACAAATTTTCTTTATTCCTTCTCTCCCACTCTCCCACTCTTCCTCTCTCTTTCCAAGATAAGGAAACTAAGGATGCATAGTTCCTTTCGAAGTATTTTATCCATTTAAGCTTTGAACTTTGATGTTGAAAAGTCGATAAAGTAACTTTATTAAAAAAGAAACTTTGCAGAAGATACTAATGCGTGCGATTACTTTATCGGTAGCTTGAACATGCGTTTATCAAATTACGGGTTCCTACGTATTCTGTTTTATATGAAAGTTCTGTGAATATCAGATTCTTTTAAATATGCTTGGATCGACGTGGCTTTGAAGCTTGCCATCTCAAGATAAAATAAAATAACCAAAGTAACAAGATTTATGGAAGAATATAAACTTTGTAACTTTACCGCGTATTTTGTAAGGGACTCGTATAGTTTTTTATGGATCAAATCTACGGAGAATAGAAAATTCTTTTGGATAAATACTTTCCAAATATTTGTTAATACGGTGTGTAGGAAAACGTTTTGAATAAATATTGTCTTAATGTTTTGATGCGAAAATTTCATTTTCGTTTGAAAACTTCCTTTCCCAAATTTTTATTCAGGAAATTTCTAACTATCTGTGGAGTGTTCTGTTTCTTGTATTAGTCTACGTTACTTTATAACAACAATTTACGACATATGTTTCTTATCGTTGCAGACGGAAGTCCTGGCACTAGAAAAATGAGAATAAAATCATCTCCAGGAGGAAGAGATAATAAGAAGTGAGAGATTAAAATTTCTCGTGTCTGAAGTTGTGAATACCGACGAACCAACAAATTTTTTCTAATTCGAGCAATTTCGCTTTCAAAAACTCAATAGCGTTTCCTCGATTATAAATTTTGTCAAAGAGGAAGAAAATTACCGCTTCTTGATCGAATATATGGATTAATTAATAGAGGGTTACTCGAGGTTTGGTAATGTATAAACGAGTGCAAAATCTGTGACATATAATTTTTAAATAATATTACATTCGAATACGTATAAATATATACGTATAAATTAACATAGATTTTAATTTTTTCATTGCGTAATAAATTTTAAGAATAAATTGTATCGTGTTATAATATTCTACGATGGGTTTGACAAAGGATAAAACTGTCCTGGAATTTTTTATTTATAATTCTATAATTAAGTTATGTTCTATCGAAAATACGCAAGTGTTTGCATACATTTACACGTTAGGGTACAAAGAAACGTTCAAATAGACGAGATACGAGATAAAGGGAATAAAGGGAAAGCAACGGTTACAGAGAGTCCACGGAAAGAAATGCATCCATGTTTCATCAAAAGGAAGAGTAACGCGCTACAGATGAGACCCTTTTCGAGATTTTATACAGTGAGGCAAGCTAGTTCTTGTAACGAGATATATCTTTCAGCTGCATTACCTGTGAAGAAAGGAACGCGGCTCGAGTGTAAGAGAATGCATTAGCAACCTGACCCTCCGTTGGTCCCGTCAGTACCAGCACGTAAGTTACTCCAAGGAGAGGTATCAACACGAGTAACGCTTTACTCGCCTTTCGATACTGCTGGGTTTCTGCGTTCGTCGCTGACCAGAGCTTTGTTATCAGCACCTGCAACGAAGAATCGTTGTAACGACGATTAGACAGAGGAAAGTTTAGATGGAGAATAAAATAAAATAAAATAAAATAAGTAGAATTGTACTTCTGAAAGATGGCGATGATTGATAGAGATAAAATTTAATGGGTATCATATTTTGTAAAATAATGTGTTTAACTATAAGTAACATTCGCTTACGCTTTTACCATAAAATCTAATTGTTTCACTGACAGGGCTTCGTTGCTGACGATCGTGTTGTTGATGTTACCTCAGATGTTAAAAAAAGAGAAAAAATCGGCCGTTTCAGTATATGTACTCACCCACATTATCATGAAAAGAAACATCACGTTGATGCATAACACCAAAATAGCGGGGGCTTGGTAGAACCAGTCGTAAGCATGTGACACCATCCAGGGACAGTGCTTGCCCAATGCAACTTCCTGTGAACATTGTTGGCTACAGTGCTACTGGAAACTAAGCCAATTCTCGGTTAACTTTATTAGCAAATGTCGCGTCGTTCAGTTTCTTTCCCTCATGGTTTCTTTCAGCTCGTTGACTTTATCTATTTACTACGTAAGACGTCGGGAAAGTTTTGCTGTACACCGAGAGAAGCAGATACAGATGCATGAGTCTCTTTCCTAGGAATTAAACGCTCAATTTTAAACCGCTGGGGAGCGAATAACGACTCGGAGCATTGGACATTGCGTAACATAAGTTACTTAATTATAGACATGTTGGATTGTTGGAAACTTCTCTTGGAACGTAAAATAACTAAAAAAAAAAAAAAAAAAGAAGAAAGGTCTATGTAATATTTTATCTTCGATTGAAGAATTAAAACTGAACCGTGGGAACACGGTTTCAACAAAGGTGAAAAGTCCTTAATTAAATGCGTTTGCTGACGTACATCCCTTGAGAATATCTTTCCCTCTTCCTGTTACATCGTATCGACTACTCTTCTTTGTCCTTATTTTTCGTCCACATCGCGTACCTCGCCGGTATGTTAACGCGGATCGTGTCTCGAAACCTACATTACGATATTTTTCGATATTATCGGCATTCATAGCAGGAAATTAGGGTATCGTCGAAAGTTTGAGGATCTTGGTGTCACGTATTCTCCCTGATCATATAATACAATAAGTCGCAAAAATATTCATATTGTCAATTGTCGCCCTCGATAGATAAGAATTGTAAAATATATAGTGTAAGAATAACATGAATCTTTCACAGTCGGCAATAAGGGTAGTATGAATACTTATGTGAGTCATTATAGTACGTAGTATGAGGCGCGAAGCACGTATTATGTATATTTCTTATATCTTACGGTTTTAAAATACCTGTAGAGGACTTGTGTAGAGGAGGTTGATCGTGACATTTATATGACGAGATCGCTCGTTGTTGAAACCGTCATGTGTATTTTAAAATAGTTAATAAATAAGTACAGATAATGTTCGCAAAGACGTTCGTACTAACGGATTCGCTAAGACAGCGTATAAGTCGCAAAGTAAGATCGCTGATAACTCGTTGATAACTGACAGACACTCGGTAGATACTGTTTCGCGCGACTAACTGATAACTGATAAATAACTGAAATCCTTACGATCAACTATCCTCTACACAAGTCCTCTACATTGGTGACCCCGACGAGATTTGAACACGACCAAACAATTCAACCATACAATCGTACTCTACAAGTCTCCAAATACCCGTATTAATTAATTTAATTTCGTAAGATTTCACCTTTTGTGAAACGCGATGGAACTCTGTGAAGAACGATTGCTTCGACCACTCCAGGTACAAAAATATTCAGATGAGAAAAAGATAATAAATAAGTTGATAATAAAATAATAATTCCGACGTATAATAACGCAATAGATATTTCAATTCGTTCTTTTCTAGTTATCTAGTCTTTTTAGATCTTTTGTTCATATTCGAAGTTTATGTAAATTTTCTCGTACCTGATTTGGTTGGATCATGATACTTTGATCCAACGATTTGGCGATACCCCACATGGTGATGAAGAGGACTGGTATTCCTGGAATTATAATACGGCATACTTAAAAACACAATAGCTTTTTGCTAGAAAAATTTGTTCACAGATTAAGATTATTGCAATCGATAACAATAAAAAATTATATAGAAAATTTCAGACTGTGTGAAGTAAGACAAATTTTAGAGAGCAAAGATAAACAAATTTTTTTTCCAAATTTCGCATAGTCGGATTGTACGCATGCTTCGGTGACTAAATCGTTCTTTTTCTGCAACGGGGATACGTTGCGAATTCAAAACAGTCGATATTGATTTTTAGTTCATCGAGTCGAAGCATAAAATCCTGATTATTAAGATTCTCTGCGCTTCGAATATGAATTTCACGGAAAGTCACAGTATGAACGAATATGTATCTTCCGCTGAGTGAGAAAAGAAATATTAGGTTGGTATATTTGGAATACCGAATTTTAAAATCAAACTTTCCTTATACGCAGTTTCTCTTTTATTTATTTCAGCGCCGAGCGTGGTCATTCGTTAAAACGTAGCTGTTCTCAAAATACATAATACCAGAGTAATAAAAATTATCAATTCCAGACATTAAATTTATGTTCCCGGTAAAACTTGCTCTACAAAGAATACAAAGTTTGCACGGTGTTTCTTCGTTGATCCGAGTTACCGAGTGAGTAGCAGTGCTTTGAAGAATAAAAATGATGTGAAACTTTACCCCATCCTATAACAAGACACAGCTTCAACTTGATATTATCGCCTGTGAAAGTCTTGACGACCAGTAGGAACAGATACAGGCCTGAAATAAAAATACATAATTTACATATAATTTGTGTAATTTACAATCATTGATACGAATAACAGATTATTTAAATAATTTCAAGGTCACGAATAAAATTATTCGATACGAAAAATAATAAGAAGGAATGTCGCGATTCGAAATCCGAAATTGTAATATCGACAGACCGAATCAGATTACCTTCTACGAACATCCAAAAGTAATTAGTCAATTGGAAATAATTCAGCAGAGACAGGAAAACGATACAGGTTGGCACGTCCGGTTGCATGGACACCTGGAATAATTGTTCAATTTAAAAATTAAGCTGAACGATGATCCAACGCTCTCGTACAACTCGACGGGATGTTCCATTTTGCATTTATGCAAAAAGAAAAGAGTAAAAAGAGAAAAATTATCTATGGCATGCGTGTGCAAATTTTATCATCCGTAATGAAAAATTGTATTTCTATACGCGTATAAGCACCTACATAAAACATTTTAATTTACATATAAATGTAGTATCGTATCTAGGGTAAACATTTTATCTTTCTTAATGGAACCTCGTGTTTCTGTCCGACCTGTTATATTTTAATCCAGTATAATTGAATGTGTATACATTTTTCAATTTTTTTAAAACGGGAAACCAACTAAAATCATATACCTATCGTATCGAGGTACCATATTAAACATTTGAGATATCATCCTAAAAAATGAATTTTTATATTTTCTCAATTTCTTTCGTTTCTATAAATGAAAGACAAACTGTAGAGCATATTATTTTAATCTACGAATTTCTGTGATTTAAAATTGAATAAAATTCTGAGTATTATTATTTCATTTTCAGTTGCAGTAGTTGCAGATGAACTAAAATAATCCCGTATATGGAGCGCATTATCTTCATTTATAATGGTGTCTATATTAGGGAATAAGTATGAGTTAAACAAAATGGAAACGAGGAAGAGAAAAAGAGTCGAAGGAGGTCGAGTAAGTCATTAGAATTTCTTAGTGGTAAATCAATAATAGGAAAGCGTTGGTTTCGGAGTGTGTAGTATATATTAGATAAATTTTATAATAATTCATTTTTCTAATTCTATTATGTTCTATTTCTTTCTATTTGTCTATTTATTTCTCTATTTCTGTTGTATTTTTTCGAAATTTGCAACGATAGAAAAACACAATATATCGGAGATGATCTAATTATATAATAACAATAAAACACTTGTATGATTTTACAAACTGTAAAATTTCTTTTACAGTTGATACGATATTTCTTAATGAAAAAATCAACTGGAAGTATTTTCTACCACAAAAACCTTATCACCTTTAACCGAAACATTTATTTTTTCCTCGTTACACGCATTCCTCCTATGTGACGGCCACATACAGAGGGAAACATGGTAGAAGAATTGGAAATTAAAAGCAGCCCAGTGAATTGAATTTTACGTGAGGCCAATTTCACCGTAACCATTTCATCGTTCGTATTGGCCTTTTAATTATCGAAAAACCAAACGCGCATCGACTATTCCGCAGGCGTAATTAATTTTCCTTTCTATCGGTTCGTTAGCGCGTTACCAGAGGTTTTGCGACCGATGAGCAAACACATTTCTGGTTCCTCGTCGGTGAAGCAAAACGCTATTCGACTAATTTAGCGACGCGATACCTCGTCCGTGCCTGAAACAGTTTAGCTGTTTCTCCTGGCATAATATTTTAAGTTTCTTTTAGCACGATGATTCTGTATTGGAGATAAAGCAAAAAAAATTTAGTTTTATTCGGCTGTACGAGAACAGACTTTCATTGAAATTGTAACTACAAAGACAGCATATAAAAAAGCATCAGAATGTTCTCGAAGTATACGAAAAAGATTCTCGTTAAAATTTCTGTACTAAATATTGCAATAATAATGTATTGTAACGCGTTAAAATGTGGTTGAATTTGACTATAAAATCTTTGAAGAATTGCGATTGTATCAGATTTTATTGTAAAATCTTATGCAATTTGTATTTGTGGAAAGTTTGCGATCAAATCTCACACGAAGAATTCTTTCGTGGAAGTTTCATTCAAGAAGTTTGAAACGAATCTTCGCTTCAAGTTCAGCGTATGGAGTGTAAAATTGAAAGTTTCCTCTTTTGATAATGTCGCTATGACAAGTATAAGAAATGTTTGCTTCGAATTCCGTGTAACGATTGGAAAAGTTGATGGAAGAAGAAATTGTGAGGGTAAAAATATTAAGCAAATCCTTGGAATCTTTCTTTAGAATTTCTTCTCTCTCAGTCATACAAAAACTTAGGAACCACGTCAAAGTATGCAACTTTTTTCGCGTGATAACTTGTGAACAGGAAAATACTTAAACTTAAAAATTGGTATCGTTCACCTTTATTGGGAAAATGGTTTCAATCGACATAAATCAAAATAAATTTAGGTTGAAAAAGCTGGACGAATTTGCCCTTCTTCTTTCTAAATTTCATGGAAAAATTTAATATACGAGGTTTTCTTCCAAAGAAATATTCTAATTTTACATTTCTGCAATAAGTGACGGCATTCTAGTTCTCGTCATTTTGTAGGTCAGGTTTTGTAGATAGTTTTTATCCGAAAGTAATAAGCCTTTCCATTTCTTTTCTACGTCTGTTCTCGAGAACAAAAGGATTCTGTGATAAAGAAGAAAGTGGAGCTCAAAGAACAATTATTTCGAGCAAATATAATCTTCCGTTTTATAAAGGCAAAGTGTTAACGATAAGAATGCTAAATTTCATTTCTTCCATGAATTAAAGGATGTAGGTGGCTATCTGATTACATCAATTGGTTTTTTCATTTAATACTTTATCGTTCAACCGCACTATGTGTATTGTTTCTACCTAGTATACACATACGTTTATACAAAATAATAGTAGTATAACTACGTTTGTACAGAGCGGAGCGGTAATCGTAGCGTATCGAACAGGCAGTGGTTTTACATGAAACAATAACAGAAAAGATTGAAATAATATTTTTTCACACGAGGTTTCGCTTTCGAGAAAATCGGTTTTAGAGGTTTGACAACTGTATTTTAATTTTGCTAATTCCGAACTGAACAAGAGTAAATAATCGACAGGGGTTTAAACTACATTGGGAAATAAATAAAAAATGTAGAATATCATCTTTTCAGAAGGTGTTACATTTTCGAGAAAAAGAAATTTGGAAATATATCATGCGCGTGTATCAGACCAGTTCGTAATTAAACACATTTAAATCTTATTTTCTTGAAAATGGAACTTTAAACGAACAAATATTTTCACAGGTATAATAACCTTCCGTTTATTGTTTACTCATACCTAACCGATACTTAGGCAAGTTAAAGTATACTCGACAAATTTCTAAGTTGGATTTTCCCAGAAGCGAAGCGCCGTATGAAAAGTTTTATTATATTTTCGATTATCTTTTCACGTAGCATTGCTTCCTGCTCGATTGTATTACGATTACCGCAGCATCCTGTATACATTTAATAAATAAAATTAATTACTCAATAGTTAAAGAGTTTCAGAGGATATTGTGTTTTCCGTGAAAATACCTGCATCACGTTGTTTAGAATCCACATCAGGTCTGCAAGGATGTAGGTAAACATCAAGTTCGTGTGTATGTTGTTTCTGATGCATCTGAGTTCCCTGAAACAGAGTTAACGATTTATCAAGTAATTTTTGCGGTCTTTTGCTACATTGCTCGTACTGCTCAATATTCTTTAGAACGAATGATAAAGTTTTCGAAAAATTATAGGTATATGTGGATTAAATAATTAGTTAAGAAAAGTTTCGATTCATCTTATTTCTGTTTTTGTAAAAGGATAAATGGACAAAATAACGTACAACAAAGGCGAATGAATACAAGTAAAAATATCGTCCATAATTATGATTAGACGCACTTTGTAACTAGTTTCGTAGAAACTGGCAAACCTGTACATGAATCACCGTGACTCTTTGCGGACACAGTTCGAAGTTAAGCAGTCTGTGATTCTGTGTTAAACGAAATTACGATAATCAAACTAGGTTCTAACTGACCCGACGTAAACGAAACGATGCGTCTGTCTTAATAACGAAGACATATTTGCTCCAACAAACAAGTAATAATTTATAGCGAACTTTTTACAAACAGACTTGATAGTTACGTATATGTAATATAATATTTGTATATATATATAAAAATGTATTTTTGTATATATATAACATTTAAATGTAAAAAACATTTTATTATACTATGCAGGGTGAGTCGGAAATTGTAGTACAACGGGACACGACATGCTTGTACGTGAAAAAATTAGTCGAAAGTGGATAACATTTTTTCACGTAGAATCATCTCTTGTCCAGTTATACTTCCGCACCATTCTGTACAGATATAACGATGACCAACACCATAATCCAATATAGAATTTTAATAACAGTATTACACGCGTAGAGAAGTCACTTGCCGCCGGTGACAGCAAGTTTGTTAGCTTGTTATTAATTTGTTAGTTGCAGTGGCACTAAACAGAAGTTTACATTGCGTCGATGGCTTCAGCCAGCGAATAACTTTGAAAATTTGTTTGAGTTTCGTCGTTTCGGTTGGATCGTTTCTCTCTTGCAATTCGTAGCATACGCTGGGACATTGTACAGTGCACTTTTGAAGGCCAGCAACGTATGGCCCGCGTGCGATGCGATTTACTTCCATGCGATGTATAATAATTCTTGAATTTGATAGATATGTGACGCTCGTGGATCGCGCTGTTTCGCAAGCAACGTTTCACCGGCACAATATTATGGAAATAAAGGTGAGACGATGATTGCACATTGAATTTCCGGTGAATATCAGGTCGGTGAGTTTTAACGTAGTTCGACCTCAGTTTTATCACTGGCAAACAAGAGGTAAAGCGGCGCGATGTGCAGTCGCTGAATAATTTCAGTAGAACAGCGCCGAATTAGTCAGACGTCGCCAAATACACCTGGGACAGCCTAGTTGTTTAGATCATAGTCCCTATTAAATTTCATTCCTCTGAAGTTTGAACTTGATTAGTTAATTAATAACGTTTATTAAATTTCGTTTCATTATTAATTATAGTCAACTGTATTCGTTCGAAATACTGAATGAATGAAGTGCGTTTTATAATTACAAAACAACTTTCAATCTTTATAGGTTGCTTTATATCTTTTTGTAGGAAGTTAATTAAAATACTGATAAAAAAATACGGACGTAAAATGATAATACCAAATGTTAACCCTTAACTTACTCTTCCAACCTACATTTTCGAAAGAAATAACTCGAAACATGCACGTTCTTGTTCCAGAACAATACAGTGGCGATGTTATAAAATAATCGGACAAAATCGGTCAGGATTAACATTTACGTGTACGAAGGGATAAATTTGGTTCCATACGTTCGAATTGATTGAATTTATTAAATCGCATCGGTCGCCTTTAGACTAATGGCCGATACACAATTTCACGTCGAACCTCTCTTCCCCGATTAAGTTTTATTCCAGCGCATGATTTAAAGCAAATTGTTCCGTGCTGTGCTTTTAACAGCAGCCATTGCCTTTCAACCGCCACGAGAGTGCTTCGATGCGGTCGGTCGCAAAAACGCGATTAATTATTAAGCGAATATACGATACATACGCGACAATGATTGATACGAAAATAAGGAAATACAGCCGTATCGAATACTTGAAACAAAATCCGCTCGTGGTGATGTAAAAATCTCTGATGTCATCATGTGTTTGTTTCGTTTCCTTTTCTTATCGTTCGATCGATACAAAAGTCAGTCATCGGTCTGGATCAGAATCATTATTAATGTTTTCGCAATCCTTTCTCTTAATGACTAAATATAAAGATAATACTAAAGGTGATCTTATTAAATATTGATATGTCGTTAATATAATAAATAAGTTATTGTTCGAATACTATTATTTATAAAGTACATGCTTGGATAATAAATGGATAATAAATGATATTTCAGTGTTATTTTACTTATAAAGCGGAAGTGGATACGGTGCAGCTACTTCTTCATTCCGTGCAATAACTCCTACGATGAGAAGAAACGAGGAAAACAGACTTCTCGCAGTATTAAAAGAATATCGTGTCTCACAGAGTAGAAACAGAGCGATATAATAATATATTTATTTAAAGCACAGCGTCGTTTCAGACGAACAGAATTAACTAGGATGTTTTCAGATAATTTTCTACGAAACGTTCCAAATTAATTCGGAGATAGGCCATCAAGAAAATATGATAACTGTTGATCTTCTTTCGTGTTCTCGTTAAAATGGTGAATAAACAGCTTATTCTCTTCCTCTTGCTCGAGATCTTTTCGTTTATTTATTAAGGCTCCATTTATTAAGTTAATTATGTTTTTTTCTATTATATAATTTATTTATTCATTATATAATAATTTATCATATTTTGAGTTAGAAAAACGCCTGTCATGCAGGAAATAATATCTTTCACGTCGTTAATCTTGTGGCAGAACGTTGTGAAATAAAATCTAAATTAATAATTGAAAAACATGTATAAAATCGAGCGTAGATTGGTTTAATTAAATATACGATAGTTTTGTTGAAACCAGGTAGAGTTAACATTGTATTTTGAGAAAACTGATGTTTAGTGTGCATGAGTCTAATATATCCGCCGGAAACCACAGATTCACCACGGAAGTGCGTTTCAATCCTAGATACTCTTAATAAAATATCCCGTGTTCCGTACATTCGAGCACTATACCGAGTTTCATATTACCTTCCTTGCTCTGTATTTCTGAAATTCCTCTTTGCTACATAGATTTCGGTCTCAGAACTTGATAAGAGCTGGTTACAAACGACTCCAATGACGACTGTTTTGATTAAGATAAATAAAGATATATAATACGTACATTAGATTCTAATTAATTTTTGTACATTATACGCTAATAACAATACCTTGAATAAATTTCTTTATCATATTTAAATCTCACGTAAGAAAAATTAGAGGAATTTGTAAGAAACGACCAAAATTCAGCTACAGAATCGAAGCTTTTACAATCGGTTTGTGGATTCTATCTTTCGACCATTGCATTAGCCTGAAGTATCCCTCAGTAAGCCTTACTTCCAAGTGAAACCATTTGCTTTCATGGAAATATACGCTGGTGTATGCTGTTTCTTGGAGATAAATGAAAGTAGGAGAATTGAAGAATGAAGAAATAGGATTCTGTCGAGGGTGATCCGCGCGATAGGAAGCTTCAAAAAATTGATCTGAAATTCTATGTAAAGTAAAACCGAGGGATGATACATATACAGCATATATTACAGTTGCATTTTTTCATCTTTCCTTTTTCCCCATGCCCCTTTCTACTTTGCTCCGTGAGTATAGTATATGTGCTTTGTCTGAATATCTAAATTTCGTATCTCATCTGGATTTTCACGATAATATTCGAGGATTCACTAATAAACATCTACCAATAAATCCCTCAACTTCTCATCTACTGTACGCATTATATTAATTGAAAACTAATATTACATTTGTTTATAAAGAAAGTAATCACCATCCTTCACCCAACGAAATAAGAACAAACATTACGATTAAACCACGTTCAAAAAGTTCAATCCGACTTGTCCTAGATGCTCTTTGAAAATTTCATTTATACTATTTCCATAATTTCACTTCTTCCATGCTCAGCCCATAATCGTCCCTTTACCGAATCGAAAACCGTAACAATGGTTCGTTAAATTTATCTAAATTCGATCTACTTTTCGATCAAATTCCAGTATCACGAACACGTTTTGTTTGCGAATCTGGAATTTTACGCTTCCTCTATTTCGCAATTCCATTCTCCCGTAAAACCCATTTTTGTGCTCGAATAATAATCCTTCAAAGCTTATCTTTCAGTTACATTCGAACTTTTATCCCACGGACGGTTGCTTTCATCCAACGACCGTTGGTTTTATTTAACGAATAGAAAGAATGCGTTATAAGGTTTGCTCCATTTTGCGAGGCTCCATTTCCGCAGGCGATGGAAACACAGCACCTTTCAAACGATGCGGTTAATAAATGATCAGAATTGCGAGTGCCAGGTGAAACGTCGTTTCCCTGCTCGTTAACGTGCACAGGGCAAAAAGATACTATCGCGTTTCTTTGAACATGCCGATCGACCTATGCATAGAAGGCCGAATATTCGTTTACGAATATTTTTCATCGATTTCACGGTGTACCGTACATGCAAATCGCTATCATACTACGTTAAAATTCCAAGTAAGATCTAATCTATATGAAAATTTCGAAGCCTCTTATGGGTCTCAAGACGATTCTCTCGCATTAAATTATAACGATAGTTTAGTAATTATATAAATATAGTTTAGTAATCTATTTATTAATAGTCTATAATAATAATTTTTCTTTCCACGAATCTTCTCACACTTTTAATAAGTTCAAGACGAAAATCGTCTACTCGGAAATAAAGAGAAATCTCTTAATTGTAAATGTTACATATATTGTACAATTTGGTTTCTTTTTACGTTTCTGGACAAGTATCAGCTTTTACTAATATTCTACTAGTATTCTGAAGTTTCTAATAAATGCAAAACGAAAATCACTTACTTGCAATAAAGAAAAATAGAAACGGCGATGACCAGTGTAAACAAGGAGATGCTGTATCCAACGAAGTAGATTGTATTTGAAATAACCTCGACACTGCCCTCGATCTCTGGCACGCGGAGATCTCGGCAGAGGCTGTAGTTGGTATAGTTGCTCCAATTACCGTCTAGCCTGCACCAGCGACTCGCGTTCTCTGCAAATGATCCGAATTAGTCCCATTAGTGTTCACGAATTTAACATCCCGTTTTTCTATCTAGGAATACGTAATTACTTTATCACGGAAGCACTCGGTGGGATTTGAGTACACGTGATGTAAAAATTGAAGGACTATTTCCCACGAGAGAATAAACTCAAAGTAGATCGGTTTTACGGGCAAAGTTCGAGCAATTTAGTCGGGTGAATTGGAATTACCGTAGAGATGACCTTACCCGGTTACCTTTGATCTTTCGTAATCGAAGTATTTGGCGATAGAAATGAGTTGCAGAAATGATCTGTATTATTAGATCACGTGTCATTGAAATATTCAAGTTGTATTCAAATCGTTGTTTTTACATTTCATATCTTTTGTGTGTACTCGGTATTTTTTCAAAATAATTCTTTAAGTACACGATTCTTTTAAAATATCGCGTCTTTCGTCAACGTAACTTCCACACGATTTAGCGTACAACTACAAATTTGAAAAGAAGACTAACAAAGCGTGATTCTCTCTTTTAAATATCACTTAAGTGTATAAAAATCCGCAGCCTTTCGTTTCTTATAATATAAATGTGATACTCCAACGGTGACGCCTTCCGACTTTTAAGAGTTAAATATAAATGCGATAAGCTCGGTGACTACGTGCCCAGCGGTTGAAATCGACAGATTTTCGAGGCAATAACGCTGATATTTGCGGAACCGCAACGAATGTCGGTCGCCTGGCATTATTCACGATCGCCAAAAGAAAGTGCTTGCATTAGTCGATAAGACTATGGAAGAAAGGTCATTCGCGAAAGAGCATGCAAACGAGTTTCTTAATTTACACGAGTTACGGGGTCTTCGCCGTTCTTCCGAGTCGATAATTAATGAACGACAGCTACTTCGTCACGCTACGACGAATTTAACGTTGCGTTTTATTCAGTCTGCCTATATTTAAGTTTCCACGTTAACGCCGTGAATTAATTATCGAGGCCTTTCTGAATACTGTCAAAGTAATTTCCAGCGTGAGCCTTGACAAAGCCTTTAAAATCACCATGGCTAACGTTAGGTTAATCAAATTTTCATTCATTCATATTGTAAAGTCTGTTGGGATAGTAAATTTCTTCGTTAAATTCTAAGTAAAAATATTAATTTACTACTGAGTTTCTAAGTTAAGGATAAATCACAAAGCTCCATCGATCTGCAATTTTTAATTTGTATTCGTTTTGGAAGAAAGAATGTCGAAATCATAAAACGAATCCTTGCCTTTAAGAGCAATGATTCTTAAAAGCCTACAACGAGGAAGTTTGTATTTAATAAACGGAAACGAGTGTAATACGTTTAGTAATTAAAATGCGAGCAATCCTTAACCGTCCGCAACCAAGTTCTGTGATTAATGAAAAGGAAAAGTCGGGTGAGAAGACTTATCGGGATTGTGTTTCAACATTTGACGGTTAAATGCCGGGCAAATATACTTTGGACGTTTGCAGAAAGCGTCGTAATTGTAGAGGAATGGAAGTTTAATCGTACGAAAGCAAACTCGAAGCGCTTTCGTTATTACTTTATGGGACATCTTACCATTTACAAATTAAAATTTAAAATCGGTTTCGCAACTTAATTATGAAACATTTAATGTGACGAGGATTGGACAAGCTATCGTATCTATTAAGTACAACACCGACTAAATTATTTATTCGTAAATAATCGTGTCCTAGAATATAAATGTTTAATTCTACTTTCTTAAATATCGTAGGTACCTACTTATAAGCTTTCGCTCTGCAAATATTCTCACTCTTTTTCCACAACACCTTGTACAACGCAGGGTTACATTACTGCGAAACAACACGCAGGAACATTCGACAAAACACGAAAGTCCACTTCAGCCGAAGCAGCTGCTAATAAAACACAAAATTAAGTTTCTTCCGGTCGCGCATCGCAAACTCCGTGCAACGTTTGTTTTCTCTCTTTGTTACGCGACGACATATCGCATTTGTGGCAAACTTCGATTTCCACGTGAGTTTCGAAAAACACAAAGCGCATCGTATTCCGATTTCTTTCGTCGAAAAAATGCCGATCGATGGGAAAACGCGATACGTTGAAAAACTGAATCTGCCACACTGGCGCGAACTAATTCATCGCGATTCCATTCTCGATTATCTGTTTTGTGTACGCGCGACAATCACCGGTGCATCGATTTTCACTGGAGTATTTCCGGATCTCGTCGGACAAAAGAACGGTCCAGTAACAACGTTCGAACGAAAAATACTATTGCCTACGCTACGGTCAATTTGGATTTTTTCCCTTTACTTTGTTCCTTTGTTTTTAATTTTTTTCTTTAGTTTTATCGCATATTCGAAAAGTTAGTAACGAATACTTTATGAAAAATTTGATCGAATGCTATAATTGCATTAACGATATAATTATGAGAAATTCACGTCGTGCGATTTCTAGATTGCGCGTGAAATTTTCAAAACTGTTGCTTTTCTCGTCGATGAAATATAAAAGTGTCGGATAAACTGTCAGGTAGAATGGTTTACTGGAAATACACGTCATACGTTGTAGTTTGCTCTGTACACAATGGAAAGTGGAGGATAGCATTCATGTATTAGATTGGATACCTCAGTTACTATGTAGACGTGAATCCAATCGAAAATTGCTTGGGGATACGCGAAGCTCCGGCTTAGAGAAAATTGTTTGCCGAGAATCGAATAATTAACGAGACAGATATGATTGATATGCAAATAGGATATAACATGGGAATGATTTGATTGTGTGGGGCTAGTTTAGATAACCATAGTGGCTCAAGAAATTATTTGAACATTCATACCGAAAGTTCGATATCTAACTATCATCTAAACATTCTTCTTATACGAATATATCTACCTCCAAAATAAGAAATTAACACTATGAAAATGTTAAAAGAATATCGTAGAAACATCGTTACATTGAAAAATATTTTTGAATGTTTACAGACAAACGAGAAAACAAATGCTGAATTCATTAAATTGCGAAAAGGTAGGATATGGTCTGTGTGGCAAGAATGAGAATGGAAGATGTTAGTAGAGCGTATGTAATGCGAAGCAACATCGTGTTCCTTTATAACGATGTATTTCGTATAATAATCAAATGCGTACAATTTCCATAACATTAGCCTGCAGTCAATGGAAATATCCGTGTGGCTATTTATAGTGTTTCGTGAAATAGGATTTTCAAGTCTTCGAGGAAACATGACCATTATAACGCAGTATTTTAAAAAATACTGTTTACATAATTTCATGCCTTTCACGCCTTATTTATACGTATTGCAGACGTCAATATATTTTAATAATTGCGATAAAATTTATTTCTCTACAAGAACGGAATAGAAATATAATAAAATTTTGGTTATTTATTAAAATGTTGAATTTTCTAAATAATTTATATATTATAATTTTATATATAATATATATTGTCCTTAATATTTTATACCTTAATTTATATTTTATATTTATATTTAAAGTTCCACAAATCTATATAAAAACTTCTAATTAAATTTTATAAAAATTGTGTAGTAGGAAACGTAGAACAAGTTAACATTTTTTAGAAAAATATAACGACATGAAAAAATAGCGAGTATAATAGTGGTATTTGAGGGAATCGAACATCGTGTTTTCTACTCTGAACAATTGTTTAAAAACAATCGTGTCATTGGGAAATATTTTTCTGCAATTTTAATTGCTCTCAATTTTGACATCTACGTTGGCGAATGGCAATCGGTACAATATTAAACGATTTCGATCGAGTTGACTGTTCAAACTGATAGTTTGCATCTTATGTATGATAGTTTCGAGTTTCGATCATTCAAATCTGTTCATTTCATCCCGTAAAAAATATGATCAAAGTCTTTTTATTTGGTCTTTAATGTCTAGAACCTTCTTATAAATATTTGCACAATTTGTTATTCACTTTTTTACGTTTCAAGATTAAAAAAGAAATATAACATACTATTAAAGTTAAAGTGCCTCTCACATAAAAGAAATGGAATCTTTTAATTTTCCAAATAAACGAAACCACCGAGGTACGTAGAACATAACGCAAACCAATTTCAGATAATATCTACATCTTCTAAATTCCTTGCGCGAGTATCGGAATGTGGAACTTGATAATAATTCCACAAATATTTCCAATCTTATACTTAAAATTATTATTATTATTATTTCTAATCGAAATGAACAAAATTCTACGCGTATAAAACACACTACTTTCACGTTAAAATATTCATATAAAAAATACTTTCACAATTCTTTTATACAATCAAATAATACCTGCTATTATTAGCGAAACTTTACAAGTAGCAAAATATTACACATAAAGTGTATCGAAATGAATAAATTCAGTTTCCTCTATAAAATATTCTAATCATTCTAAAACACATCATTTCAAAACATCTCGTATAAAATATACGAGATCTGAGCCATGAAAAGGACCATTTTCTCTGCATCGGAGGCAAAGTTTGAAGAGTGCATCGTCTATGGAAAGATATAAAAATATCTTAGTATATAATACCTCTCAGACCATATTATTGGTCCCCTGTGAATTGCCGGATAATAAGATACTTTAACGTCGAAGCGAGTCTGTATCACGATGTACGAGTTATTCTGCTCTGCAGGCAGGTAAATAGGATACAAGCCATATTCCTTTCGTCCTTATTTCTTCCGCTTTTTTCTTCCTCCGCGATGCTTATCTTTATTTTCCTCACGGGTTTCAACTTTCTTCGTTCTTCGTTGTTCGTAATTGAAACGCTAATTATGAAGCAGCGAAACGAGCACAAGTCGAGCCAGAAAATTTCCTCTCGTTGGCGGAGGCTTGCCGATTATTTGGCCATAAGTTGGAAAAGTTTGCTGAGAAGGCGGAAGAGAGCGTCAACCACGTTCTTATTGTGACGAGATTAATCACCTGGAAATTGTAATTTCCGCTGCTTTCTGCCGGTGATACGAGCAAAATTGTGAAAGTATTTTAACGATTGGACGCAAGTTTCGGATTAAAGATAGCGATGTGCTTACGACACTTTTGTTGATTTATTAAATATCAACGTAACGGTAGCACGTAGTGTCATAAATGAGATTAATAATTTGGATTAAGTAGTCATAACAAGAGCCGGAGTTTTATTACGTCTCGTTTTACCTTTTATTTGAAAATAAGAAACAATAAAAAGTAGCATTTACGTAGCAGCATAGAGTAGGCGAAAGGAAACAACTCATCTTTCTTCCGATAAAGGCTTATTTTTTTCACTAAAATAATTTGGTACAGTATTATTTATTCTCGTCTTCGTATCTTTTACTTTAAATAGAGCTGTCGGACCAGTTATTTTTAAAGGTATTCTTTAGAAGATTGATACAACTTAAAAAAATCCTTGATGGGTTAATAATGGAAAATATTTTACTTCTTCCAATGTGTAAGTGCGCGTGTGCGTGATATTTCATTTGGTGGTTTTATATAGCAACGTAGAAAACTAAGTTACAATTTTTTCGAGAAAATCTTTGTTTCCTGAAACGATTGTAATGAAATTTAGTAATTATCTTTTATACAATTTTTCTTCTGTGATCCTTAAACAGCCGGTTTCTTGGCTAAATTAAGTTAAACAACTTTTCCGTGTCACAGAGTTGCACGGTTGCTATTATTTTATGTTAAAAAGTGAAAAGAAAGGAAAAGAAGAGGAAACATTTTATGGAGCTAACGATCTCACTTTCGCAAGCATCTTTCTGAAAACTTCAACTTCTTTAAAAGAATATTAATAGAATACCAATTATGGTCCATTGTACATCAGCTACCGCAGAAAAAATCTTCCTTCATAATAATCTTTTATTTCCTTAAGAATAAGATCTTCGATGAAAAAGCCACTGAGATAATGTTAATTATAATAGCCAATTATCTTTTCCTGTATCGGGCTTCTAATTACAAATATTCCTACCACGTACAGTGAAAGTGACGAAATTATTTTACACGATAAGTTTTGTTATAGCAATTAATAACTAAGTATAAGTAAGCTCAGATTACTGACTTACTTCTAATGATGATTAAAATCCCCGAATGAGACATCTCGTAGATAAAAAAAGAGAGAGATTATTAAATAAAACAACGTGATATTCTAAAAGGATATGAAACGACATTTTCAATCTATTTTCATACATATTTCGCCTTACTTAGATTTTTAAATATCGCATAACAGCTATTGACATACAAACAAAATTGTAACTTGTAAAACGATTTCCAAACATCAAACTCGAATTTCACTTCGAAAATCATGGAATATGTAATGCAGGAAGATTATTTTATGGCTTAGTCTAGACGCAGACGCTAACATTCGTAATATATCCCAGCTTCAATGCAATCCACCGTTTATAATCCGTAATTCTACATGATCCGGAATAATTCTACAATCTAAGCTCGTCCTGGCATACGATCGATATTCACGTTGCACGCTTGTATTTCAGAAATACACACCGTCATGTCACGTTAAAACCATAGATTTCCACTTCTCTTTCTCCTTTTATTTCGGTAAAAGATTCACGATCGACGAATACCAAAAAAGATATCGAAGGTTCGTAAGATGAAAGAATAGAGAGAAATCTTCTGTTCAGCTCCCCTTTTGTTTGAGAAGTTAATAAGACTGTATTTTGGAGGAAATCTCGCAATCTTTTTATTTTCGCTCCTCCAAAAGGGGACTAACTGCCTCCTGGGATTTCTGTTTATATTATCACTATTATCCGTAATTGTTTCGATTCGATTTAGTCGTTCTAAATGTGTTAAATAGATTTTTCCGGAAAATGGAATCAGGTTTTTAAGGGAAAATATTCGATTTGATTTCTTTGTTCGAAATAAAATTGATCAACGGATAATTTGGGTTTCGTTAAAATAACAATCGTTAATTTGCTAAAAGACTGGATCTAAGAAATAGGCTTATTATCTCTTGATGATTTAATTAATGTTCCATCGTGGATTAACTAAAACAGCCCGTTTTGTCAAAAGTAGAAGCAGTGCTATTGTATGGAAATCGATAATTAAACGCTTCGTATCTATTCAGTTCGTTTTGTATTCTTCTGTTGCCGTTAGAGATCAAATATTTGTCGGCATGGTTGCCGCATTTCAATTGAAACATTTATTGTGCTCTTTGTAAATATTTCCACTTTATTCGGGTAAACGTTCGAGTGCAGTATTTGAACTCTACAATTGAGATTTTCGTCGCGTACAGCTTCTGTTATAGCTGCGAGTTAGGTAACATTCTTTTATGAAAAACCAGATCCATTCAGAATCTTCTCAAAATCCACCTTTTTAATTTCACGTCAAATATTCGATAAGAAAAGAAACCGATAAAATAAGGCAATCTGATATTTCGTCCACTTTTGTTCTTAGCTTTTGTGAGCCAGCTGGTAAACTTCTCAATGGTAAGCGTATCCGTCAACTTCAGCGTGGTAACGTAATATTACTATTTCATTGAAGTTAGCTTATTCATAGCTGCAGTTGTAATCGTGGCATTTACTTCAGAGGTGAAGGAGGTTCGCGCGCTGGGGGTGAACCAGCTTCTTCAGCATTGAACGATAAGTGGACTGAATGGAGCGGAAGATATTGTCTGTTTAGGATGCGAACTTCGCCAGCCAATATTCGAGTAGAAATACAGCGTTTAAGAATCCGATCGAAAGGTTGGAGGTCAGAACCACTGTATAATAGTACGCTTCGCGTCGATATTTCATGGGATGATAAAATTGAAAAGCAAGATCAAGGAGAATTTTATTTTTTGGTATTAACTAAAATTGAAGAGTAAAAAATAAAACCAGTAAAAGATCAATACTGTACCAAATTAATAACTACAATTTCACCGAAACTTCAATCGAAAATCAATCAATGAATTTCCCGAAATACAATCACATTTTATTAAGCACCCATTCAAAACTGTCGATAAATCATCGCGAGTCTTTGACGTAATGGAAAAGTCTTCAAAGCCCTCTCTACGTGTTAATCAACTTCGATTTCATAAAAATCCGCTGTGATCGATACAGCTTGGCTGTTCGAGCCGTTCGATTCGAGGATTTACGATCCCATCACATATTCAACATCTTCGGAGGAAGCTATTTTCATAAAATTTACAGACCCAAAGAACGTCGAGCTTTTGGTAGCCAGCTAAGTCTGTCAAGTTAAAATTATGCATTAAAATTATATCCGACCGCGCCCTCGGGTTCAAGGGGAACGTAATGAGTTGTTCATCCTTATCGTCCGCTCCTGCTCCTCTATAAATCTAAAAATCCTGTAGTTTAGTTTGGGGAGCAGAAAACCGCGTCCATAGATTATTCGTACCACAACAATTACGTCGAAATAGACAGGGTATGATATTTGACTTTTCGTTGGCGAGCCGTTGATCGTTCATTCGCTTAATTACAATCTCATTGGCTGTCGCTAATTCGACGTATACGAAACTTAACGAGATTCGATATGACTGATGGATACTTTATAATTAGATGTGCCGATGAGAGGTGTATTTATTGTCGACTATTTCGCGTGTTCGGATTATCAGATGTTAATGGCTTCGGGATCAGAATAGCGCGTTCATATGCATTTTAACGAGTTTGCCGAGGAATTAGAAAATGTATATTACTGCTCATCCGGATTTGATCGATGTGTATGTATTAATGCGTGAATTTTATGAGAGTGCAGAAAGATAAGAGCAATTTGATAATTAACAGCATAACGCTCGCTATATTTCTTATCGAATTGCCAGAATATAAACACAAATTAGCCATTATAAAAGCCACTACTAACATTCGACGTCTTTTTGTCAGTATAGAAGACGCTTCTTAATCTGACTTTTAAGTCAGAGAAATTAAAGTAAAGAATTTGTCAAGCAACAAAATACTTTCGTAAGATCAGACAATTGTAAGTTAAAGATATTTTTCATGCGTTAAAATCCTTTGTACCTAACATCCTTGAAACTAAAGCGAGGTTGAGACATAAAAAATCGAGACTCGCAGTAAGATTAAAATCCGCCGGTTACTTTAACTAACTAAAACATTACAACTGTCCGTCTAGATCGGCGGAATTGCATCGACCTCGGTAATGATCGATGTGGAACGAAGTGCGCTAACTTCCGTCGATGACGGTGGAACCTTTCATTTCTCGAGTTCAGAGACGATTCTCCGAACTCGTTTAATTTCCAAGTGATGGAAGAGGGCCACGGTCCAAGGCTAGCTTTATCGTTCCATCTCAAACATTCCGGGAACGTCAAAATGAAGTTACGCGACTCGAGATTGCTCACTCGTGCGTACGTGCACGATCATCATTGTTTGACAACGTAAATGTCCGGCCGTGGAACGTTCGCTGTAATTAACTAGAGTTCTTGTTGCCAACCTGACAATTGATGTGTCCGTCGTTAGATATGAAAGCGAGAAAATGCTTGGAAATGAAATTTGTATGCTACCATGTGAAAGATATAGGGAAAATCTGAGAGATAGAAGAATGATAAAAATCATTTTTATTCTATTAATCGTTTATTTACGTCCACTTTGTATGTGTTATCGTTTAAAAGTTTCAATAGCACCGTAATGTGACACAACCGATTATATTCGTTGGATTTGAAAGGAATCTGAAGATGTATATAAAAATTGCAAGAAATGTTGCAGAAATAGTTTAATTGGATTAAATAAAAGGGAAAATGTATTCTGCCGTTGAAAAAAGGGAAAAGAAGAAGAAGAGAAAAATAGGACACAGGAGAAATAAATAGGGATGAAATGGCGCGAAGAAAAGATGATTTTGGTATGTATATCGTCGAGGTAGTTTTATTTTCGTCCGATTACAAGTGGATATACACGCCATTTCTCTAGGGTCTGACTACACTAGTCCATCTACTACTTGCCACAGGGCGATCACATGTTGGCTTGTACCATTTATTTCACTCTAACGTATAATCGAATGTTAACTATACAACGATGGTTAATATCGCCAATAACACTCTCTAGAAGTTGCGTTGAAAATGCTTACTTTCTGATAAGAGAGCGAACGTTGTAAGTTTTTCAACTTCGATGTTATGTTATGAGGATAAGTTTCTATTGGTTGGCACACCCTGCGATCTTAAATTGGTAATTCATTAAGTTAATTGAGATGAAAGTTTATTTGTTAAACTTGTCTATTTGATATTAATCTTTGTAAAATAGTTTTTCATGTACATAGGTAAGAGCACAGTTATTCGACTATCTAAACAACATGTGCCGTAACCAGTTCGGATAATCAAGAGTCTATTTGAATATGCATGTAATTAATTAAACAACTATTATGCTGAATTTATAGTAAAACATTAACATCATTCTTCAACATACAGGGTTTCTTACTACTATACGATTTGTTTGATGAACGAAAAATCCAGATAAAAGACAAAGGTAAATTTACACGAATAAAGCCTAAAGCTCAGATCATTTTGTTTATTGAAAGAATATAAAGCAGAGTAATTGTCTCTTTATGTACCATTAGGTTCAAACGGATGCTTAACATAATGATCGGACATGCTAAAGTTCACGACAACGACCGAGTTTACGACAAAAACTTGATTTCTCCACTCATTTTCAAGTTTAAGATTCGAAGAAATTTGAATGTCAATAACAATTCATAGAAATACAATTGTTTTTAATGATACAAAAAATATATTTTTTGCAATTTTCTTCACATAAGAAACATATCCCCTTAAGTATCACTTAAATTAAATTTATATAAAAATTTGAAATTACTTATTCGGAATCCGATCTTGTTACTAATAAGAATTGCCTTCGATTTTCCTTTTTTCAGTTTATAACTCAGTGTTGACTACGAAGATTATTAGCCACAGCACCTAATTTTCTCTGTAATTTCCGTCCATTATATTTAATCATCTCGAAATTCGTTATAGGCAGAGACACGATGCAAATTTATCGACACGCCTGTCCGTTGTAGCCGTAGCCTGTGGGTCTAATGCACGTTAATCGGTGCTATCTGGCAAGCTGCGAATGTTATGGGATATTTCATCCATGTTGAAATTCGATTATCTCTTTCACGTTCCAGCCATTAGCTATTTATTGCCTTTTCCATTTGTTGCTTTTTACGTCTCGTCGCAAGAAAAATGAAAAAATCAACCGAGTGCAATTGCACTGTCTTAGGATGCACTATTAATCGAATTACGCTAACTGACAATTCCATACGTAATCACGAGATTGTTGCTAATGCAATGTTCTTGCTTTCAAACGAAGATGATGCTCGTTATGTAAACACGTTGATAATATGACCAATTCATGCGGATTCTTCGTCGTCTAAGGAGGTTAATCAAGAATTAGTCTAATTTCAGATTTCGCTGAATTCAAATTGCTTTGAAAGGTTCGTAATTTTGAATGCAAATGCTTTCTGGCGGAGTCGATGCGACTGATATTTTAGTTTTGGAAATATCGACATATACGAGAAAGCACTCGTATTATACACGTTCGACATTTTAAATATTCGAATTTTTATGTAATTGGATTTAATAACTTCGGCAGTTATGTAGCCTTATGTCTCGATAATTAAATGAACCAATTATCATTGATTATTAATTGCGTAATTTTGATTAAACCATATTATCGTAGTATATTAATTTTATAATATTAATTCTTAACAATTACTAGAATTAATAATTCTTGAATTAGTAAATTTGGAAATTAGATTTTACAATTTTCAGACTTTCGAATCTCCAAACACAAACTTTCAATTCTTTCCTCCCAGAAAATATAAATTTTTCTCTGTTCGCTAAAAATAAATCGTTGCTCCACCGAACCGGCGAAATGAAACTCTTTTCGCTAATATTACTTTCCTCGAAAGTTCTTATCTGACGATCCGTTACATTATTAACCTGAATGCATTCTAAGAATCTGAAAGCATTTTGAATCTTTTTACTCTTCGTGCTAATGGACAGCAACGTTGTTCCACGAATTCCACTGAATCTCTCTGACCGACTAACAACCATTGTCAT
The DNA here is from genome assembly GCF_000188095.3 of Bombus impatiens. Classification (NCBI taxonomy): domain Eukaryota; kingdom Metazoa; phylum Arthropoda; class Insecta; order Hymenoptera; family Apidae; genus Bombus; species Bombus impatiens. Next base: position 175,160 of record NT_176984.1, read on the forward strand.
TAGTTTCGTGGAAAACTTGAATAACAGACTCTTTAAAGAGACTGTTCCGTGGTTTGAGTGGCGTGCGCTAGAGACATTTATACTTCGTCAAGTGCGACGAAGATAATTCAGCTTATGAAACAAAGCTCTTTGCATTCAAGCTATTCAACAATATAGTCCCCCTTATTTCATGTTGGAACAATGACCTGTGTTCGAGACTTTGGTTATCCAGACGTCGTTGTCATAGATTGTTCATCTGTTTAATTACATTTTTCACGACAATGCTATTTACGAGGAATATTATTTACTTACGACAGAAATATATTCGAGTTCATTTGCAGACACCTTTAGACAAATCTTTTTATTAATTTGTTACTTAATAGTTATTTATAAGATTACTTTGAAAGGATATAATTTTCATTTTGTACTACAGTTCTGGTTTTTAACTTTACTTTGTTATTAAATAAGTTTTGAAGTTCGATATTTAATTGATTCACACAGATTTAGTTTTGTATACTTTGTATTTCACCGCCATGTACAGCCATTACAACACACCAGATACTCTCTGATAATTAACACGTGGCGGAGGCGAAAACAAAAGTGTGTCGTTAGAAGTCGTACCAACTTTGCATGTAGAAACTAGTGATCATACCAACCTAACATTTTCCTCAACATACTTTATATCGGAAGAGAATTATTCTATAGAAACTATATGTTTCCCGATTTAATATTAATCTCTGTCTGTACTAAATCATTACTAAATCATTGCACTAAATCATTTTGTGTCAACCATGTAGGATATCCATTTCAGTTCTAAATGTCAAAATATTCCTATAATTTATACAATTTCATTAGGAAATTGTATTCGACATTGATATGTATAGATTACGTAGAAAGGTGTGAATCGATAGCATATTTCTCGCATGATGGCATCCCTGCGTCCGATTAATGAATTTCATTTTCGTCGGAGAAAAAATTCCCAGAGAGGATTACCATTCGATAGAATTATAACAAATCGGATTATCATGTCACCGACATGACAATCCGACACGGACTTAATATCAACACTCGGATAAAGTATCAATTCGATCGAATTCCATGCCGGCGATAAAACTAATTAAATCGATTTCAAATTTTTCTGTGCCATTGAATTTAATAACTTCGGCTGTTATATAGCCTTGTGTCTCGATAATTAAATGAAGCAATCATCATTGATTATTAATTGCGTAATTTTGATTAAATCACATTATCGTAGAATATTAATTTTATAACATTAATTTTTAACAATTATTAAAATTAACAATTCTTGAATTAGTAAGTATGCACATAATTCTCGTATGTCCATGAATGATTAATTATACATATTCATAATATTGGTATACATTTCCAGGTTATGAATATAAGCGGATTCTTGATAATAATTAATCAATTTATACATTATATATAACTATATATGATTAGATATTATTTCATAATTTTCTATGTACATTCGCTTCTATCGAATAAGAACACGAAAATATCTCTTACGATAGAAATTAATAAAATGACGTCTTGCTGATATAATGGACATTAGATTTTCATCAGTTACGTATTCGTATCTCTTCGTGAAATGCATTTTCCGCGTACAGGAAGTTTCTACTTCCTTTCTCACATCCTCTAAATTTCTACAGAACAGTCAGTCAACTGCAATCTACAAACCGTTCAAGAGTACCAGACTGCAACTACCTCTTCAACAAACCAATCCCAGCAATGCAGAAGTTATAAACCTCCGAATCTAGTTAGAACTTGACATCCATCACGTTTACTAGTATTTAGCTCCCTTACTTTATATATCTATTTAATGGAAAGGCTTTAAAGGATTTGCATACAACGAGAGATTGAGTATAACTCTTGTGGATATCAACGACTGGAGTAAAGTCAAAATTTGCATGGTCATCTATCTGGATTCTACGAGTACTAATTTTAAGGGTAATGTTAAAATATATATTAGGTGTACAAATGAATAACGAAATTATAAATAAATGAGAATAAAAGATTCAGCGAAACTCTCGGAGTTTATTTAAAAAGAAATACTGTAAGTTGTTCAAAGTGTATTCGTCGTTACTGTTTAGAACTTTATGTCATCTATTTGGTAAACCATTGCGTCCTTAGACAAAATACAATCGTGCGGGCACTGACAAAGGAGAACGTTCTGTGAAATTGCTGCGGGGCAACGCGAGATCACACATTGCTTCTACGACAAAGGACATCATAACGAGTCTTGTTTCAGACGTCTCGCAGCAGCCAGCTTATTCGCTAGACATTACTGCTTCGGAGCACCTGTTCCGATCGATGCAACACACTTTATCCTATACTTGCAATTAGTGAATGTGATACAAAAATCACTTGACGATTAGATCTTGTTTAAATACACAGCATTTTTCCGTGGTGGAATTCAACTCTTGCCTGATAGACGGTTTTAAGTCGTAGGAAACAACAGCAAATACTCTGATTGCATCGCTTGCAGTATTTTTTTTTGTATTTGTTTTTAAATAAACTTTGAGTTTCGCTGAAGAATTTGAATTATTCACTTGCACAGTTAATATAATCGTATTCTAATAACATTATTATAATAATTATTATTGATCTAATGTTCACAGTAAAAGATAAATAACATTACAAAAGTTAAATGAGATCAGTTACAGCAAATAGCTAACGCACCAGACAGGCAAAATACAAATAAACTACATTCTTTAATCTTATTTTCTTAAAACCAAATCTCAATCTATCTTTTTGTATGGTAGATTCAACGAACGCTTCGTCTTTTCATCTTCGCAAAATTAACTTTTAATTTCCGTCTACGCCCATTCTCCGACCGTAATTAAGTAACAATTTCAAGTTCTTTTCTTTAATCGAGCGGAGAAATGCCAAGACAGAATCACATCGAAAGAGTTATTTTTACCGCTATGCTGATTTCCAGTGCCATCAACATTTTCATGACACCAAGTCGCTTGTTTCGCCCTATTACAGTTACTTCTGTAATAGTGTTGATAATTTGTTAATAATTTTCCATCAAGTTTTGGTCGTTTTACGTGGAATCTCTGCTCGTTTAGCTCCTTTGAACATTGATTGGTTTTCTGTTTTCTATTTATTTTTCCATCAATTCTGAGAATATAATTACCAATATAAGTAAAAAGCAAAAAAAAATGTTATATGAAATTATTTCATATGAAATAAAAGTAAAAAAATAATTGAAACGATTCATCGTTTCAAATTGTTATCTTTTTTTGTTCTTATTTGAAATAAAATTTTTTCAAAAAGTATGATTTTTGTTGAAACTTTTTCGCAAAATCGTTCACTGTTTTATTTGTTTCGCTGAAAAGAAAATTCTTCGTCTCTTTAGGGAAAGCCAGGAAAATTCTACACATAATAGAACTTTGCATCAAGATGAGATGCTTTCTAGTGTTTTCCAAGAGCGTGCAGTTCGTTTACTGTAGATGACGAACAAAATTCAACTTCTTTTAAAACTGTCATGCCTAAGACGATGGTAATAATCGATTTACATCGGCAAACACTTTAGCAGCATGATGTATCGAATCTGATTAGCAAGTAGAAACATTGTAAATGTGTAAAATTGAAATATGAAAGAATATATTAAAATATATTGAACATCACATTTCTATTAAATTTATGCGTCCAATTTATCTATTATACAAAAATTTAGAGAGTTAATTATAACATTAGATGTTTGACTAATAAGCATGAATTTTTAATTTTACTTTTCTATTTAGTATTATAGACTATTTTAATTCCTTTCTAATTCATTTCCTTAAGCTACACTCTATTCAATTAACATTACGTTATGCAGTAATTGAAACCTTAGCATGATTACTTCCTTGTGGATGGATCCTGGAAATTGATATCGTTTTCCAAAGTTTATTCTAAGTAAAACGATACTAAACTAAAAGCCAAATTCCTGATATTTCAAATATTTCCGATTTATTGTAGTAATCTATATATTCTATATTAAAATCTTGTTAAAAACATTACTAGAATTTTCAAGTAGATAATCCAAGAAATGCCTCTCGAAATGCAATAAAGTGGAACGAATGAATTATTTCTGAGAAAAATAGAACAACAGAATAATGTTAAAGATGAATAAAATATCGATTATTTGTATTGCATAATATGAATAAAATTAAATTAACTCCCTACGATATTAGTTAGAATATTAATTATCAGAATAACGTAACTCTGGATAACTGGGAGAACAACCATCTACGTACCATATGTCAACAGTTAACCATCCAATATCCTTTAATTATTCTAAAAATTTAATTATTCTATACAATATTTGATATTCTGATTACTTTCATACTATCTTACTTGTTCCTGCACATTATTGTACTTGTATCTCAGTTAATCTACAATTGAAGATCACACGAGAAAAATATGACAAGTCTAACTTGATAATAAAATTTATCGCTAATGAAAATTCTCCCCATAAAACGATCAACCGTGTACGGTTCTTGCGTGGTTATCGCGATAGAGAATTGTGTAAATCCGGTCTAGCGGAAGTCAGATATTTCACGATTTTATTCAGAACCATTTAATGTCTCCTTATGAATTCACAACGTTAGAAACGCTGTTCTAAAAAGATCGTGCAATTCATTCCACGGTAAAGTTTGAACAAAGAAAAGCGAATAAACATCGATACGCGAACTGTTTGTTACAATTCCGGACAGGAATTGTTGCGTTATAAAAGCATCGGTGAAGGGGGAATTATTATGTCGAATCATTGTTTTTTGGTAAACTTGTTGCATTCTTTCATCGTACGAGTAATTCTATTTGCACACCAGGTTGAAAGACACGAATTTAATATAGAAAGACTAATGGCATTAAGTGCATTATGATATTATATTTCTGAGAACACTGGAATGATCGAAGAATATTAGAAACGACGAGTTTATCGATTATTTGTATGGAATAAAAACTTATCTAGTATTCTGTACTTGAAAAGAAAGAAAATCATCAATAACAGTATCTATGATCTTTCTATGTAATATCGGTTACGTAACTTCATCGAAATTCTAGCGAGTTTCTTGTTGCGATCTTCGCGATTGCTTCTATAGCAGTATCTATGCGTTCTATCAGCTAATAAATTTTCCCGTACAACCTGGTCGCGTTAATTATCGCGCACCTCGTCGTCTGATATCTGCAACCAATATTTGAGTTTCTCTAACCAAACTGTCGCTAATTTTGTCGTTCATGGCAGAGCTAACTTTGTGGGTAGCTCTCCTGTTAATAGACAGAGTTTGATGGCCATATTGTTCCCTACCACGGATAGGTGAACAGTAATTAACGAGCTGCGTTGCTTCCTTTGTTATTTTCTAGCTATGTTATTGTTCCTATATTATTTTGTATTATTTTGCTTTCGACATGCAATCGTTTGTAGCGAAATAATTTATAAAATTCAGTTTTCGGTCGCAGATTTAAAGAGATACGAAGAGAGAATGAGAGTTTCAATGGACTGTTATACCACTTCTTCTTGAAGTTCCGAGGATTCTATTATGTGGAAATATTTAAATCGGTTAGTTCTGAATCGCGAAATAGTTCTGAATATTTAATGGTGGACTTTGCTGAAAGTAAGCAAGTCCCTTTTTATTCGATAGGTTACCTTTAAGATCAATTTTTATGGATGTTGCATTACCAACAATTTTTTAAATATGTCACTCTTCCAGTAGATCGATCATAATACGTTAGTCACGTTATTTACGTGGTTTGAAAGATCGGAAAGCGTATACTTTTCTAAAATCTCTGGAACAAAGGAAGCCATTGTTAAATAGTTGACTCTATGTGCATTCGTGAGAGATCGCAAAGCGAGCGTAAGGGTAACACAAGTATTTAGGAAAAACGTTGTTCCAACTGCAAAGCGAGAAATTACGTGTTTGTTCAACCTACTCTCGTGTAAGATGTTATTGTTTCATTCAAAAAGCCTTTCCACAATGCCCTTAATACCTATTCATCCTATTATCTTCGTTTTACGAACGTTCAAATATAGGTAGTTACAAAAACATGGTAGTTACGTTAGATATTCGATATATTTTGCGTAAAATTTACGTTACATTTTGAAATAAGATTTGAACGAAAAGATGCTTCAATTACGCCACTCCTTTCGTACATTCCTCAAGTATCAACATTATGTTATCTAATTGCGTGATATCAACCGGGGCCATAAATTTCTTCGAGTCACGTGCATTCGTTTTAATTATCTTCTTCTACGCAGTGGTCGTGTGTCATCGTTGAAAGTATCCAAATACCACGAATATGGTCGTAGCTTCTCTCTTAACATGGACGTGCGAAATTGTATTTACGATGTACTGTATCATGCGATACTACATGCACACATAATAAATGGGAGGAAAAAACATCTTGTTCTTTAGTTTCGCTACTGTCGTCACATCTGTTACTTTGGCGAGTAAATTTCGCAAAACCACAACGAAGGAAAATAAAGAAGAAGCGTACAAATGCGTAGAACAAAAATGCAAAGAATATTATAATATAACATATGGTATAATATAATACAAAACATACAAAAACAGGACGTTTGTTATGATATAGTATTTGTCTCGTTTCTTTCAATCGTGTTCATAATACGAAATATGAATCTGCATGCATATCCAATTTAATAATTACAAATTAAATACAGTTGTATTTTATATAAGAATTTTTCCTATTTATACGTTTGCCATTTTACGACTCGGTCATACCAATTCAAGGTTAACTAAGCAATTGTTTCGCATTCTATCGTTTAAATATTCAAATAAGTTTCCATGTAGATAAGGTGCAATACCGAGAAAGCAAATATTATCATATCCTTACAATTATTGAATATTGTTCGAACAATGTCAAACAGTTTAATTTCCCGATCGATACAAATCTGTTTGGGAATCGCTTTATTCAAACAAACGTGATTTCCGAATACACGGCTGTTTCGGGTATATCCAGTCACCATTTCCCGAAATTATTCCTCATTTGCTATGCAACGAAGGCAACAGAACCGTCACAATCCGCTAAAGTAGATGGTATTTGCGTGTGTTGGCCGGTAACACGTACGAAGGCACGTAGCTCCCGTTCCATTTCGATTCAGATCAACGACCAAGAAGAGAGAGAAAGAGAAAGATAGGTGCGAAAAAGCGATAGAACGCTTTCGATACGCTTGACACGATCTGATCCGTAATAAATCGGTCGTGAATGGATGTTCAATGCGAGAATCGATTATTCTACTGGTTACAATTCTTCTTTTTAATCCCATTTATTCCTGGATGTAATACGTCTCCATTAATCAAGGGCAAGATTTAGCCGAAGATATCGTGCGTTTGAGAAATGGATTTAGGATCCTTTTAATTTTATTATGACTCTGAATCGAGCGAACGATTAAAAAATAGGTCAAAATACACGGAGAAACGAATGGAAAATGGAAAATAATATTCATCACCGATTAACTCTATATTGAAGATATGGGATATAAAGTGTCTTCGCTGATTAAGAGCAAAGCTTATCTGAAGATTATGGGATGGGTTACTCTGTGCGAAGAAACGAGTCGAAAATTTATAATTCTTTTATATACGCAGATAAAACTTAATTTTCAGACGAGACGTCGAAGATCGAGATCTAGATGTATATTAGGTCTAAAAAATTCTCGTTAATCGAGGGAACAATTTAGCTGAAAATGCGCTCGAGGAATGGTTTGATGATTTTTCAGCTTTTTGTACGGAGTGAAGAAAGTTCCTTTCAAGTTTTAAGTGCACTCGATCAATCCCACCCTTCCCGATATTGATTTCTTTGAATAAAAAGTTTCGTACAAAAGAATATTATATACTTATCTTCGACTCACCTTTTTACGTAAATTCGCCTCTTTTCAGAGACGCCCCGCAAGCGCAGCTTTAGGAATTTGATGTCAGGCAATTTGATTTAGTCTTTGTTTTATGACTAAACTGACCTCATTTTCTTGAAACTTTTTCGATTGGTCTATAAATCGACTATATCCATAGATCAATAAACACGAAACACATCGAAACGCATTTTCGCTATAAATCTATCAATTTCAGATTACGAGTGTCCTTGAATCAAGTACACTCGAATATCTGGATTCGAGGCATGTTCGAAGTATTTTTCGGACGATGATTTGGGCGATGTGGACTTGATCTCAAAAAGCAATTGTCAGTGTCGTATCGGAAACGAATTTCCGACGATGTGGTGTTATTCATGGCCGGTTATTCTCCAGACTTACGTTTCATCGACGCGTAGATTTCGAATGATCGAGTGCCGTTTTCCCTTTCGCGGATTGGAGAAGTTGAAATATGTTGCGAAGCATACACGTACATCGATTTGAAAATTTCATACCGTGAGTTTGATTTCTATTTTAAGAACTTTGATCTAACGCTATAAAAACTATATAATATAATAATAAGATAATAATACGAGTAGCAATTTTACTCGAAACTTTCACTTGTCATTTTTTCAAACTATAACTTTTCATTTGCCAACTTCTTATTAGCTGTGACTCTTTAGCGAGAACCAATAGCAGAAACTGGCACTCGCATAAATCCTCGTGCGTATATATATTTCTTCGTAATAATAATCTAAAAAGAATCGAATCAATGCAATTTCGTGGAATTTATTTTCTTTGAAAATCAACACGCGTATGTGGTATGTGAGTGGGCTGCTTTACAAGACCTTTCCTGTACATGTTCGCCATTAACAACTTGTCTTCTTGTTTTTACAACTGCCATTTCAATGAAAGGTCAGCGAATTTCTTCCCATTGCAGAGTTCACTTGGGCAACTTTATACTCGACTGTTCGCGTAGAAATCGCCAATCACGATGGTGTTACTTTTTCTCGACGAACAACAGGGAATAGAGGTAAAAAGGAAAGGAGAAGGAGGAAAAGAACGGGCAAACTCGCATGAAAAATACCTCTGTTAGGGGAAAAAAGGGATACCCATATACATATAAATCGCAGAGAATATCGTTCGACGTGCCACGGTGAACACGATCCATTTTTTCGACGGGGGAACGCGCTTCGCGATTACATCCGCTAGAAGATGACATTGTATCTCACTCTGTTTCGATGTCATTAACCGGAAATTAACGGAGAGAAAACCGAGCGTCGATTTTTTATTATACGATATTTATTCCTTGAGCGTTTTGGTGAAAGAATGTCGATCGATGAGAAAAAAAAAGAAAACCCTGACTTTACGTTTGTAATAATTTATTCAATGATTATTACAGAACTTTTATATTCGTTACAGATAACCTTTAAACATATTAAAAATAATATTTCATTTTATATTCTGTACAGTAAACAACTTTGTAAAACTCCTCTCTCTCTCTCCTTTTGTACGTTTCATAATTTCTTTTTTAATTTTCAGTCTAAGTAAGTAAACATCAATGATCGATAAAAAATACCATTAACCTACCAAAAGCTCTTTCCGCGTATCAGCACTTATAATCCATCAAATACAACAAATCTAATAAAAGCTATCTTCCTTACGAACTTTAACCAAGACACTGTAATTACGAAAATCCTATTTAACTAGGAAAGACGATATTTCTCGTTCTCGTAAGACAAGCGCGTCATATTTAAAAAACCGTAGAAAATTCCTGGATGGTGTGGCAATTCGTATCGTATTAAACATTTTATTTTTCGAAAAAGGGTATATACGATATTTGTTTACGAACGTCCTGATCAAATTATACTTGAATTATTCGCATTAATATTTTTCGAAATTTTGTTCCTCTATCAAAAACAAAAATATATATATATTTTTATATATATTTCAAAATTCTTCCAAAATTCACGAAAATTACACTTCTGGACTAAAGAACGAAGTAGAAAATATTGTAATGGGCTAATTAACCAAATTGAGGACCGACTCACGGATTATTCTTGTTAAATAAACAAACGGTACTTTACACACGTTCGGAGCTTTAAAAGCTGAAAAGTACGATCAACGATATACCATAGGTGGTTATTCGAGAAATTTTCTCTGGAATTTTCATGATTTTAGACCAAGGTCGATTTCTATTAACGTGTCAAAGCGTTACGTTTTACAATATTTGAACGATTCGTGAAATTTATTGAAGTAGAGTTAAATGGATCGAAAGCGGGCTCACACGTGACGTGTAATCAATTTACTTGTTGCTTCTCTGTGATTTTCTGCGATTAGAAATCGAGTGGAAGGAGATAGGTCGTTTTATTTCTATGATAAGAGTAAAAAGGATTAAATTCTTCAAGTTGTATCTTTTAATAGAAACTTTGTAACCACGATATCTTCTTTTATTTGCTTTTTAGTGTATTTGTTTTTATTTGGAAGAATTTTACAATCAATTCTCATTGAGAATTATAAGTAAATTATTCTGGCGCGTTTCTATGCCGTGTGCTTTATAGTATATCATAAAATATTCTGCTACTTTTAACGAAGAAGATCGTTATAGCAACTTTTACTTTGTTCGTTTCAAAGAAGATGATTTACTGAAATATGATTTCAACAGAAGAAAGATCTTCTACTTTGAAAACAAATTAAACATCATACAATTGACTTTTGATTAAATGTCTAATTTACGGGAATAACGTATGTAGCTTGCAAACTACCGAGTTTCAGTTGATTATTTTCGATGTTTGGCTATTACTTATTTTTAAGTAAGAGGAAGCAAGAAAACAATTTTCATGCAAAATGTAACGAAGATTGAGATTACGCCTATATAAATATACTTAGGAATCTATAAAGTACAAAACCTAAATCATAATTAACCAAAGATTAACATATAACGTTACAATTAATTGGTACTTTAATCAAATGAACTCAAGACAAAGATAGCTTTTTTACGAAGAAAAAGATCGAAAAGGAAAAGATTTTTTTATTCGTTTCAATTGTTTGGTAATAATAATTTTCATTCCAGTGTTTCACTGATTATTGAACCTTTTCATTTCTATCTTTATTTCAAGTACTTGTTTTCTTACTACTATTACCTAGGATTTTCAAGAGGGATTTATAGAACTCTTATACACTCAATAATAGTTTGCATTAACAAGTAGCATAAATGAAAACTGAAATTAATGACATTTCCTGCATAACGAATAATCGAATAGTGTGTTGCATTTTAATATGCCTTTCATATTTTTCATAATATGTTATTACAATTTTATCATTCTCCTTCGTCTTTAAAAAAAAAGGTCACCACGGTATTGTAATTTGCTGTTTTTCCACTTTTACATTATTTCCTTGCGCATTTGCAAGCAAACGGTCCGCAGCTTGCCAATCGAATATTATTCCCAACGCCATTTCTCTGCGAATCCCATGAAAATTAAAATTCAACCGCACGAAATGAAAACGTCTCCGATTCAAGCTACCTTATCTCCTTCGCAGGATTGTCAATCCTCATTCGTTATCCTGGCTCTTTCATTTCCCCCGAATCTATTTCTATTATCCTTACTTTATTTCTCTGTCTCTTTCATTCCCATTCGTCGTGTCACCTTCAAGAACCTCGTTCGATTGGCCTCGTTCAACGATCCAGCAAGAATTTCCTTTTTGCGGGCTCCTTTGAGTCACGATTAAAGTTCCGTCGTTCTCCCACGAGACTTTTGTCCCAAAGACTCTGCATCGTTTTACCAAGAGAAAGAATCCGCATTCCCTGAACATTTTGAATTTGCAAAATATAATCGCAAAAGAACTTCTTACATTTTGTAAGAGTAACGAAGTTGCGAAGCGAATGTAGCGGCACTCGACAGTAAACTTTCCAACGGTCTCTGTCCCGTGGCTCGCTGCACAAAGACCCTATCCTTTGGGTAAAACTTTTTTTTTTATTTGGAAGAATTTTACAATCAATTCTCATTGAGAATTATAAGTAGATTATTCTGGCGTGGTACTATGTCGTGTATAATAAGTATTTATCGTATGTTTGATTTTAGCTGAATCTGATGTTTAAGTCTAGAGGGTAACGTCTTTTTAGCCTGCGGATCTGATCCGTCGTGTCGAGTAATTGAGTAGCTAGTGGGTTTTGGTGGTTGTTAATTCTTATGTTATATCTACTATTGAATTTGGATATTTCTTCTTTAACTGTAGGTATCTTAAGGTCGTGATGTATTGTTTCTGCATCTGTCGTACATGGTGATGTGCATCTATTAAGAATCTTAGAGTTTTTGATTGGAATCGTTGAAGAATTTCTATGTTGGAATTACTCGCTTTTCTCCATAATTGGATCTCATAGGTCCAAACAGGTTTTAATATGGCTTTATATCATTAGTTTACTCTGCACGCTTAAGTTGGAACGTCTGCCAATGAGCCAGTAGAATTTTTTAAATTTTAATTCGAGTTGTTTGGATTAATCTACGATGTGTCGTTTCCATGTCATTCTTCTGTCCAGAATCATGCCCAGATATCTGACTGAATCTTTGTCTGGAATTGAAATATTATTTATGGTCATCTGTGGGCAGGATTGTTTTCGCAGCGTGAAGGTTATACGACTGGATTTATTTTCATTTATTTTGAAGTGCCATTTGTGGAACCACTTTCCCAGACAGTCGAGAACTCGCTGGAGCGTTGAGGAGGCAATTATCGGGTCTGAGTGGGATGCTAATAAAGCTGTATCGTCAGCAAGTGTCGCTGTGGTCATCTCTGTTAAAGTTGGTAAATCGGCAGTGTAGATGGTGAACAGCAAAGGTTCGAGGACACTGCCTTGGTGTATGGCAGCTTCTATTGGAAATGTTGTGGTTATAGCGTCTAAGTATTTAATCATGAACAGCCTATTGGTTAGATATGATTTTAAAATGGAGTAATAGGTGTGTAGTAGGATTTTCTTTAGTTTGAACAAAAGTTCGGACAAGATGATTACCAGATGTCAAAACATTCTTATAGCACATTTTCAACTAGCCTAAGGACCCGCTATAAACCTTAGGGTCTTTCTAGCTAAGGTTTTTCAAACTAATAAATAGCCTTTGTCTTAACATTCCCCAAAAGTTATTACCTACTACGGAAAGATACGGGAAATCTGGTTTTTCTCGCCACGATGTTTCCCGCTAGCAACTTTCTCTCGGGGGCAGTTAGCATCCTTCCTCAACCACCAACCTAGAGACTAACCAATTAACAGCAACGTCCATTTCTCTCACTTTCCTAACGAATATTTTCCTCGACGAATCCGATGATCTCGTACCTTTAGACAAACCCGATCATAGTTTTCCTCTGCAGCATCATCGTGACGGAAAGTGAGTCGTTAGTCGGCAGTCGATAGCTGAGCAATCATCATCCGAACTCGCTCCGCGCACTCCGCTGAATCGCTATCGTAACGCATCGTCTAGGAGTCGAACTTGTAACCGCGAACTCTACGCAAAGTGTACATCGAGAGTATTTGTTATTAAATATATTGTTAACTATACTCTAATTTTCTTCAGCACCTATCACGACCTATCCAGCTCACGAGAAATATGTAAACTTCAATCGACGATTCTAGTTGTAACTAAAAGAACTTTGATTCTTCGTTAACTTTTTGCGAAGACATGAACAACGATATTTGTATGGAACTCTTAATATAATATTTATTTGAAATTAAATCGAATATTCCCACACGTATGAATTTTAGAAAAACTCGTAATTATTCTGATAACATTTCATGCTACGATAGCAGGCGGAATATTAAAACAGAATTATTATTATTGAAATAAAGGTTGAAATGAAAAGGTTCAACAACCAGTGAAACACTAAAATGAAAATTATTATTATCAAACTGTTGAAACGAATAAAAAAAACCTCTGCCTTTTCGATCTTTTTCTTCGGAAAAAAAAAATGGTAATTTTTCCATTTGCTGCTATCCCGGAAATATTACGTTAAAGGAATATCGTTATGATCATCGTGTTACGTTATCTTATTTGACACTTTTATACGTCTAAAAAATGTACAAAATATTGCAAAGAGATTCAACCATTTTCTACCCTCTGGATCAAAACTTTCCCTTAACAACGAATAATCCTATCTGATCTCGCGAGGCCAACTCGAAATTCGATAAAGAGGGTGAAATCTTTTCCGTGCGAACGCGAGGGAAATGGAAAAATAGGGACAGTCGACGAACCGCGTCGTAACATAACGACAGACATTATGTAACAATGTTGAATAAATTCAGGAAAGTATATAGCGTTTTAATTATTTGTGTCACAGATGCATTTAGCTACACGCTACATGTATTTTAACCCTTACTGTATATTGGGTTGATATATTGGGTTGGCAACTGAGTAATTGCGGATTTTGTCAATACCACCTAATAACCAACCCAATATGTATAAATTGGTGCTATTTGCTATATGTTTTTAAACAAGAGGTAGATATAGTTTTACAAGGTGTAAATTTGAGAGACTAAAATATTTTTTCCCTTTTTCTATTTTGTATAGTGCTTAAGTCTCAGCTCTTTCTTCTATTTCTCTCTTTAATTTAAACAATGTCTAATTCTTTGTAATAATTTTAACTTCATTTGCATAGAAGATAAGTACACACTAATTTACGGTATTGCGATTTGGTTAACTGATTCAGATTACGTCGGATTCTACTTTATGAAGAATATAGTTTTCTCGTCTTTGTGGAATATTTATATTTTCTATGTAATTATTCCATATTGTCGATGGTTTTTCATAAAAATTGTAGAAACCAGAGAATTCTCCAACGTTCAAATAGCAGCTACTATAGCATAATGTCTGTTGTGGGAATAATACTTAAATGTTGATTACCACCAGTTCAAGTTGCGAGCGGTAACAGATCACTTCCTGGATCAAGCTAACGTGCGTCTGCTGTGCGTGAATAAATGTGTAAATGGCGTGTTGCGTGTATTTAGGCAACCGCATGATGACGATCTACGGGATAATTATTATCAAACCGAGTCACTGGTTAGTACGTCGTTAATTTACTATGATACTAGAAGACACTACAACGGGGCGTTATTACCGCAAATGGCAAATTCGCTTAATTTTCCGGAAACGATAGGTTTCCTTGATAAATTTCGATATTATTAGGTCGCTCGAAAAGCTTCTTTCGTTTTATAAGGAAATTATGAATGCACAACATTTTTCGTTTTACATTATTTTGTCGAATTACGTATGATTTTGTTCTATCAAGATAAAGATTACAACGTTCGACAGATTAGGTTTCATGTTTGTATAAAGATACGTTGTTGTAAAACACGTGTCTGTAAAAGATAGACACTTTTCGGACAACCTAATATATATCGTACGTGACCCAGTAGCGTGGATATTCTATTTCCGATGATCATTCGTTTCATTCGCACGACTGCTCGAGAAAAGTAGCATAGAATGATTTTGTAAAAAAAATTATTCCACGAGAAATTTGAATCTCTGGTCGGACGAACCTGAACAGTGGTGGTTGAACAATTTATCCGATAAGAATCTGTCGACAATTTGTAAAGGTCAAAATCACTGAAAATCAGGCTAAAGTCGCACTGAATACTAATTATTTGATACATTCTAGAATCGTTCTGAACTCTACACTATAGCATTTAAAGTTAGGATTTATCCAAATGAAAATTCATCATTTATAGATGAAATACGCTATGTGTTTCTCCATGTGGCTACCTGGAGTATTAAGGAAAATGTGGTTTGGTTAGTGATAAAATATGTACGTGATCACGCGTATAAAATGGGTCTCGTGAGGAGATATTTACTCAGCCAGCCCAGCTAGAAACACTTCCTGGACTCTATAAAGCGACTGACACAAAATACGGTAAACAATATAGAGCAGGACCTCGACTGATATTGAACACGTACACCTTTGAACTTTTCGTTTCAGTAAAAAATAGGAAAGATACAAAAGAAAGGCGTGGCTATGAGAAAATTAGATATTCCATTGTTTTCAACTCTTTCAACAGACAAACAGAGTACTATTGTATTTAAAAAAAATCTAATTTGGATAAACACCCACGGTTTAACTACTATTTTTTTCTACTTTTCATTTCTTCAAATTAATGAATACCAAAAATTGTACAAAAAACAGTCAGCATATTTTACTCAGTAATTGAAATATTCTTTGCTTTTTAAATATTTTGATGTTTTTTATTAAAAATTCCAACCGAAGGCACTTTGACTCTATCTGCAATATAGAAAATAACAAAGGGAACATGATACAAATCACAAAAGGTAAAACGTGAACAATGCTTCGTGCTAAAGATAATACTTTGTAATAAGACACGCGAAAAGCTTCAAGTTTTGAAATTTTTCATTGTTGGAACGACCTTTAAACAGTAGTACAGTTTTGAAGGTACCGTTCATATTTGATGACCGGAAAACCTTTGTACGTGAATTAGCGAATCTGTTATAAATCAGGATTTCGATTCATATACAATTCACTATCAATTGTTTGGTCATTGTTAATGCTAACGCTTGAATTAAATCATGTAACTATGCAATGGGAATTGTTGTCTCGTTTAATGTTATCAATAATCATTTAGCGATTGACCAATGCTGTGGACGTACGTAAGCAGACCAGCAAATAATTGTGGTTGCACATGATCCAGCAGAGTATCGTAACGTGTTTATCTTGCGAAACGAAACTTATGATCTCATCAACTGAACGAGCGTAATGTATGTTTAAATTATGGTAACAGAAAAAATTCTCATACTGCAGAATTTACTATGAGATACATTCGTTTATGAAAAAATACAAAATTTGGTGTTGTGTTTTAATCAAGAAAACCAATTAGCGCAAAATATGAGCATAAAATATACAGATTATCCAACTATGTGTCTTTGTTAATTACGTGCCTCGTTCTTTGAAATTCAGATCTACCATGGTAAATTATATAAATCAATAATGAATTGATTAATGAACACAATTTGTCATTCGTGCTCGAAATTAGTCAAACTTAAATTCGCTGATTTGTGATAAAAATTGCACAGGTCGTTAGATGTAGCCAACAAAGAAATTATCAAGTCTGTACACAGTTACTTGATTGTTTTAGAAAATTAATATAAATTTGGTAGCAAAGAACAGAACAAATACCGTTTTTTTCTTTGAATTACTAATTCATTATTAATTTGTATACTTTGGTAAGTCGCATATTGTTACTACAAATCAATCAGTGTCCGGACACGTGTGAGCGAAAACTGCTTGTAAAATTATGAGACGCCTTTTTTCTATCTTAAATTCAGATCGTAAAGTTTGAACGTAAAATAGAAATTAATGTTAAAAAACGTCAAACATTTTGAAACAAGCAAGTTACATGGAAGCAAGGAAAATTAGGAACAGAAGAGATCCGCGATCTCGAAATGAAACGTTTAACGTCGATTTTCCAGCGTGTAAACTAATTTTCATACGGTCGCCAATGGATCGTTAAATCGACTCGGCCATTAGGAGCTCGATAATTTCGTCTGAAAACATTGCGGTGCAGAAACGTGGGTCTGACCTAATTTTCGAGCCGATTTAACGTGAACTTGGTTGTCGTTCATCGTTGTCCTCCACGGGATATTCGATATTCGTAACGATCCGCTCGAAACTAGAAACAGAACCACAATTTATCGAACGTCACATCTGTGATGTTATCACCCATGCTTTCAAATCGATTTAGCTCTTAATGGCATCAATTTTACAGGGCGGAAAATCCGGTATCAAAGATAATATCATTGAATGAAGTATAATTATAGTGGTTACAGAAAAACGACGAATATTCGATCTTACGTTTCGGCAATAAAAAGCATTTTAACAGGTCGATAGCTGATAACGCCACGTTGGCGTCATGGTTTGGTTTCTCCCACAGATAAGGTACAGTAACAGAAAAATATCAAACGATAGGATTTTCACATTCGGTAACAATTATTAATACAAATCCACGAATAAGATAATATACTAAATTTGAATAAAATCTTTGCTGCAAAACTGACAAATTATTTTATGTTGCATATTTTCTAAGAAATTTCTCTTCGAACTTTTATGAAAGAGACGAAAGTGTGAAGTTTCAGCACCTTGTAGTAAATGATCCGACGAAATGGACAATTCTCAATGACAAATGAAGCGCATCAAGTATCGACGTTAATTTTAGCATCAAATTTTTCATAAGTTTCGCAAGAAACGTCCGTTCAATCTGAAGGATCAAACGAAGCGCGAAGGAAAGGAAATTCACTGTTCGTACTCGCATGATTAATAGCAGAGTGCACAAGTGTCTGAGATTACGGGTTCAGGTCAGGTCAAAGCTCAGGCGAGATTGATAGCGATTTCGCGATTATTATCCTACGTACAAATGTTTGGAATCGTGAGACTAATCGTAGGATCGTTTATCTCACGAATTATTTAGTATACAATAAATATGTACAAAGTCTTTATTCGTGTAAAAGTTTTGAATAGAATAATTTTCTCCTGAATAGAAATGAATATTGATATATTTCTTAAATATCTGATATAAAATGTTCTTACTACGATTTACTCGATCGAGGTCACTTAAACACGATTTTTCATTAAATCAAGTCCTAGATTCGTTTAAATCTCAGTAATTCCTGAAACAGGATTCTTCGACGATAATCTTCGATCGATTAATCAAATAAAATTTCCAGGCGTTTATTTATCACGACTTTCGCAGTACTTTGGAACATTTTCAGTATATACGTCGATTCGAGACATAATCGCATAATATTACTATAATATGTGCAAATTATTTCCGACAATCGTTTACCTTGTGCACAGTGATTTCATTAATTTTGAGCAAGCATTGCGCCTTAATTAATTTAGCGACAGTAATTTACCGGTATTTCAGTGGCTCTTTTCAAACAGGAGTGCCTCTGAAATGTCCTTTAATGGTTTCCGAGGGTTCTTCCTAAGCTTCCTTCGCTAATAACGTTAGTACACCCACCAATCTCCCACGATTTGCGCATAAATTCCATTATAACCGTTGCCAACATCGAAAATTGCGATACTTTAGACAGCGATACTCTGACTTTCGTTTCTTTCACTTTGCAATATTTGCTATTTGAATGGGTTCTTCTCTTTCAAACACAAAGAAGAATTATTAATATTCTTTCTTCAACCTATCATTCGATATATCGGATTTTATGACTACTTCGAGAGAGTCCAGGTGGTATTTGCCTAATTTGTTTACGACGTCGATCATAGTAAATACTTTAATGTTACGATGAAGGAGATATCAAATGGCATTTTGAAGAGAAAAATGATCGGAAAGTGTCCTTGGCACCCACGCTCGTCAATCTTTCGCCTTCATATTCCTACGCATTATTTATAATTTAGAACAGGCAAACCTGTATTTTGCGGCACCGATAGGACTACTCGATAGTATTGATTTAATCCAAATATAACTAAACACAGGAAACAAAAAGTAAAATCAATTTTAGGTACACAATGAATCAAAAACATACGAAATATATAACCATGAAGTATATTATATTACGAAGAAGATAATTTAAAATACAAAAATAAATACTACAGATAAGCTGAAGTAATCAAATAAAAATTAAGAAACAAAGTGTCAACAAAGTTTATACTTAGACAGGGTTATTTCTAGATCGCAACCCCTTCGACAAAGTACTTCTTTAATCTCCCGTGCTTTTTAATAAACCTTTATTCCACGCGTTTTAATAAATAACAGAAGCGATAAAACTTTGACGTCGTTTTACGATGACTATCTATGAGCGTTCAATTTCGTTTTTTCCACGGTCAATGTTGTTGATCAGGTTAAACCCCTTTCAGTAGTTCTACCAACAAGTTCGTAGCGAATGAATATTTCCTTCGACGAGAAAGTCTTATCAGGCCGAAAATGAATGACTTGCTGTAAAAAAAAAGCTACATTACCGTTTGAAAATACAATGTAAAACTGCGGCGAGTATAAAAATGGAAAAGAATGAACTTTGCATTTTTACTCGGATGTTGATTAAAGCTGAAGATAATTTTTTGTCACTCGTATCCTCCAATAACGTTCGTAATTATCTCGGTAATCCTCGATTAAATTGGGTACTAAACGAACGTATTTAAAAACATCAATAAAAGAAACATTTGCTACTCATCCACAACGAAATGAAACCATTTCCTATCGCGATGAACAACGATAATTTATCCGAAATATTTCCACGATTTTTTAAAAAGTGTGTATTCCGGGGAATTTATTTGAAATTTGAAGCATTCCATAAAAATTCCAAACGGACCGACGTATTTCACGGGTTCGGTGATGCGCGTAAATCTTTCACGACGAACGGTGTACAACTTCGAATTCGCAATCGAGAGAAAAGGACAGCTCACTGAGATTTCTTCTATTCTTCTGAAATAAAAGATCCGAGGGTAATCGTAATTTGTAGCCAGCTTTTTCGTTGCAAGTTAAGGAATGTAAGTCCGTATTTCTTCTCGAATAGTTTTATTATCGTCCTAAAAATAAGCGGGATGAAAGTAACTCGTAAAAATCCTGCGCACATTCCACCAGTGACTTTGTTTTTTATTGTCGTAAGTATCGTGAGTCGAGAATTTGTTACAGCTCGAAAGCCACCCCGTTTATTGGAACGTATCGCGTGGAGTCGCGTACAACCGTGAATTCACGGAAATTTCGTCGACGAGTGAAATGGGAACTACTTCTGGAAGTTGTGAAAGAGTACAAAGAGCAGAGGAAAGCGATCATTGATTCGACGTATTTTGGTATTTTGGTCGAGGGGAAATCTAGCGAGTTTTTCAAAAGACAGACCAACGCAATTTTATATCGCCGATATCGTCGAGAGGTCGAAATGTACGACTTTGGAAAATCAACCGCACGCTTTTACTGATATGTATTTTTTACTATTATATTTCTATTTTATTTTACTTTGTTTTATCTTTGCCTTGTTTCGCTTTAATCGCGCAATATACTTTCCCTTTGAACGATAGCGAGCGATCTACTTAAATAACAAATAGCCCAACTGTCGTAACCCAGTATACACAACTGTTTTCTAAACGCCTATTTCACTGTTCACTGACCATTTTAAACTCTCAGCCGAAGCAACTTTTATCTGCCAAACTTTCTACGCGACATGATACTTCTGTTTTGAAAATTTGCTTTTTAGTAGTGGAACACACTGAAGTAATTTTCTAGCGTCAGAACACGGAGATACATGCCGCCATAAAGAGCAAAGAAAGAATTTATGCTTATTAAAGGAGTAAATCAGCACTGCGAAATAAATATTCTCGTAATAATCTGCGCCATGTTCCAGGATATTTGTATCGAAAAGATTTAATTAAAACTCGGCTATGTGAAGCGTGTTATGTATTCTGATCTGTGCAAGATTATCATCTTTCTTAAACATAGAATACATTTTCCACTTGAAAAAATTAGCGAATATTTAACAAATCGATAGGTCAGGTTACGGAAATATTTGCACCAAACTGTGATTTTTAAAAGCTTTAACGAAGCAAACAGTTCCATCACAATTCCATCCACAAATTGAACCATGTTCTTTAATTTAATTTAACTCATCGTAACTCTATGTACTTTGCGTACTAGCAAAATCAATAAAATCGTGATTTACATAACGCTTATTCTGTATACGAGAATGTACTTGCAAACGTAAGTTTCTTGACAAAATATCTTTTCTCTCTATCTTTTTCCTTCTTTTCTTTTCTTCTATTATTATCTACGTATTATTCACAAATAAATCTACTTTCAACTACTCGCCTTTACGTTTTAAAATCCAACATTTTTGCGTCTTAGAGTTAGCAGATAATTCGGTATATAACACGCGTGATCTCGAGCGCTTCGGAACATCTGAAAGAAAAGACGTCGATTATGGTAACAACGCGAGTCGGTGGAAAGAAAGAAATTGAGTTGCGATATCCTTGAATCTCTATACATTAGCTGGAAACCTTACAGGCCGATGATCGTGATTGGATTTACGTATAGTCGTGAACATTAAATTGTAAATCGATCGGACACCGTCAGAATGCGGGGAAAATCTTTCAACGAGTTTCACATAGGAAGGATTTACAAATTTGCAATCTGATCTGCTGCATGACCTCACCTCGTACAACTGTTAGATTGTCCGAAAAGTTTCTTTCGTTTTATATAGGAGGAAATAATAGACACACAAGGTTTTTGTTTTATATTATTTTGTCGAATTACGTACGATCCATTTTGTTCTGTTGAGATAAACACCGCGACATTCCACAGACTTGGTTTGTACGAAGGTGCACTGTTGTGAAAAACACGTTTGCGAAAGAAAGACACTTTCTGGACAGGCTAATATAAACTTCTTGATCCTCGATCTCGAATTTTGCATTTAATCAGAGTTTTACCTATATAATATCTTAGAGTCTTACCTACCCGATATCAAAGCAATAGAGTAGATTTTTTGAAAAATGTAGGTCTGATTGGCACGAAACCCTCGTTAATTTCCCGACAAATCAAAGTAAACTTTTCCACAGTTCTCGATAGACAGGAAATTTCTGCATCCGTGTTGACAAAATAACATTTTCTGTTATGTAAGTTTCGAGATTGACACGCTTGTAACGCGGCACAAGCACGTGCAGCTAAAACTTTCCAAATGCTATTCACGATGACCTATGAATCTCACCGAGCTACAAAGTTGTTAACTGTAACACGATCAAAATGTTCCGAATTCACAAAACTTAGAGCATCCTGACGTTTTCCGTCCTATCGAGTCTCCTACGTATCGATCGATTTTATAAATTGCGATTTAAATTCGTTCCTATCAAACATAAAAGAAATCAAATTCTATTTATCGTAGTCTCCACTTTGAAACATAGACAAAGGCATGTTTGACATAGAAACTGTTAATTACGGAATTATACATAATTGTTGGCGAACGTTGAATATGTCTATACAGTGCTACAATGCATACATAAAGCTAGAATTAGCATTTCATTGAGGCAGCGTGTGAACAGGGACAGAAGTAGGTATTGCGAGAAGGTTTCTGCAACGTGATCGAGTTTCAGAAGCATTTCGCGGTCTTACGAAACACCTGAGGCAGAATTAGTTCGTTGAAAATAAATTCCATGTAAAAAGTGTAACGAGATGTACGAACGACAGGACTACACGTAATTTCTTGAAATTAATTTTCATTTCGGACGTAATCGTTTTAACATTCGTTTCATTGCGTTGCAGTGGGAAGATTAATTTCAATCCACTATCTCGTGCACCCCCGTGTCCCATTGTAATTTCATCGTGCAGTATTTCGTATTTTATCGTCGTATGAAACGACGTACGGGTGAAAAACTACCTTCCTCTTTCGAAACCATTTAAACATTTAAAAACAAAGGAGATATTGTACGTAGGAAACCCACTTTGGATGCCAGAGAAATTATTCACGTACTATACAATTACTTTTTGCGTACTACCATTTAACTAATTCTACACTCGTCTCACCGTGTATTGTTAGTCCATAACGGAATAACCAATTTCCCAAAAATTTCTGTCTCTGTTCAAGCGACTTCAAAGATATTCCATTCGAATTAATTAAATCTCCACACACGGCGGAATACAGAGAAGCGCAAACTTTAATAACAAAATTCTACGTAAATATTTAGTAATTTTTAGAGATACGATTTATGAAATAGAATTATTGCATCGCGATATGAATCTGTGGTATTCGATGGTATTCGGTATTCATTCGCGCGGCTGGTTCGAAACCGCTCGCGTACAATAAGAAAACCGATGAAAAGCACGCTCCATTCCGTGCCATTTGGATCGTTCAATAGCACACTTTTTGACGAATCGCCGGTCAAATTGAACATTCATGAGGATACAGAAGGAATTTCAGACGCGACGTTTCGTAACCAAGATTCCCTTTTAGCGCTCTGTCGTCGAATACATACGTAATGCTGTCGTAAAACTCGAACAATCTGGCGACCATTATATTACCGCTCTTCTTGTGCACGTGTATCTACGTAACATGCACGGCAATACACGTACGACATACTCGTACGAGAGGAGTACACGTACATAACGCGTAACCAAGTCTTCTATTCCGTGAAATAGCGACGTGCACGTGAGTCTGTTACATTTATGGATATCGTATGCTCGCGTCATAAATCAGAGGAAATAACCAGCTACAAGATCCATTGTCTCGTTGCATGGCATTGCATGAAGCGTTTGGTGATGATCGAACGATTCGTCGATTTCCTGTTGCGCTCAACTGATTCTTTTTCACGTGCTCGTGATCCGACGTTGTTCTTCCAACACTTATCGACGCTTGTTTAAATCGATAGAAATATTGAATTCTTTTTTATTTGCTACGTATCGATAAACCAAATAGGGAGGGAAAATTCAGTGACAAATAAATATTTTTCCTTTTGCATTTTATACGCGTTTTACGTATTTCTATATCCTTCGATTACTCGTAAACGCATCAAAATTTACGGTCTAATAATTAAACACGAATAAAAAATGTTTGTTCGATACCATCGAGATACTGTTGGAGAAAACAGTTTCGTGTTTTCCGTCGTTTCAATAACTTGCTAAGTGACTGGATTTCGTTTTTAATTAGAAAGGGAGGCGCGATCGTGCACGACGCCAAGTTAATTATGGAAGTAGCTGGTCGTACAGCCGGTCCCGCCATTTAAGATCAAATTACATTAGCGTTGTGTAATGTCAGCGGAGAGTAAATTGTGGTCATCGGGTATTCCTCATTCTGTTAGCATTGTAGGTCATCGCAAATACGCGGTCATCGTCTTTTTAAATGAATATTCATGGCGAGGATTTGAAAACCATTAACATCGCTGACACGCGTTTTTTCCTGCGCGAATTAGTTCGTAATTCCCGACAATACCAATCGATTCCATCGTTTCGCCAACCAGCAAACTTGAAAAAACGATTCCATTGTTTCCCATCGATTCTTGTCGTTCGTAATCGGAAGAACAATTGTTACGAATCTGTTTCGATTGGTTCATTTATCAAGATGATTGCGTTAAAGCACAGTCGATGAAGAAAGAACGAAAGAGATAAAATATCAAATTTTAGATCGAATGCCTATAATGCTGTTGCAAGTTTGTTATCGCTGCTGAACGCCTGGCAATTGTTTATTGAATTGTTATCTTTTATTCGCTTCGAATAAACCTAGATTAAATTAAACGTCAAGAATAACTTTTGTTACGACACAAGCTATGCTATGCAGTTTGGAAAGAAACATAAGCCACATTTTTGGAGAAACAAATGTAAACGAATCGTGAAACATCCTCTACGCTTTCCTATAACAATTTTCCTCTGTGAAACTCTAACGAATTCTGGACCCGTTTTAACCTTCTCCTAGTCCGCTTTTTTTGTTCCACACAGCACACACGCGCTCAAGTATTCTCTTTGCATATTCTTCGACATATACAGTATACAGATTCTTTATGAAAAAAAATAATATCATTTATCGTCTACAATTAACAGAAAATTCATCTGCGATGCATAAATATTCTCCACAAAATGGGATTTACATTCGAATAAAAGGTCGAAAAGTTTCAATTTATATCTAAAGAATATCACTCGGTTAAGAGACCTGCTCGCTGAATAAAATAAATGAACGCACGTGCAAGTTATATGTATTTGCAAGCGCATTTGTTCGTTGTTAATTAGAATATCTGATATTCTACCGTTTGTTATTAAAGATCGTATCGTTACATTGTCCTGTTCGGTTAGGCATTTACATGTTAACACTTTAATTATCTATTAACAATTCCTACAGACGTCCGACGAAAATACTCACGGCCTAATAACAATACCTAGAGGTATTCATCGCCGATTGGTTACTCATATCGCATCTAGCCGCGTGTATTTTTAAATAACAAACAATTCCAAAATGCTCGACGCTGGTTGCTTGAATGGTTTCGATGTATCGTACTCTCTACGAATATTACACGATTCGATAAACAAAGCCACCTTTGTGAGCTACCTTTCCAGTATCACCCCGTATAATGCATGTCATCCGCCAACATCGTGCTCGTGTTGGATCAACACGACCGAAAGTTTGATCTCTGTTGAGATATGTGTAATTTTGTGTGCTACACAGATTAGCCGCGTAGTAGTGACACACACATATGAGTATGAGTGTGTGGGAGTATGTTTTTTTTTTATTATTTAATTTGTACGTTACAATTTATCCAGCTGGACATTTGGTAAATAGTGGGAGTATGCGCGTGCACAGCATCTCGTAAAACATTTTTCTTTCTTTATCTGGTAGAATTTTTACAATCAATTCTCATTGAGAATTATAAGTAAATTATTTTGGCGTGGTACTGTAACTTGGATAATAAGCGTTTATAACATGTTTGATTCTGGTTGAATCTAATGCTTAAATCCAAAGGATAATGTCTTTTTAGTCTGCGGATCTGATCCGTCGTGTCAAGTAATTGGGTAACCAATGAGGTAAAGAAGATGATGAGACAAAGAGAGTGCTGAGACGCATGCAAACATGTATCGACGAATATCTTGTAAATCACATATTAAATAAATCTGAAACTATTTTCATATTAATTCTAAGCGTAATCTAAATGTTCCTATACATTTATTTCGGCGATTAAGATCCACAATTCTCAACAATCTCTATTAAAAGATGAGCGTAACGTAAAAAAAGCAAAAGCTTTTTTCAGAAAAGAAAAAGAAAATAAAGCGTTAACGTTTCAACCATAGTTCGTCAATACCGTGTGTCGCTCAATGGTGAAAACACGCGCAGTTACAGTTCCAAATCGAACGTGGCTCGATATAACTTGCGTTTCATAGGACACCGATATATCCTACTATTGCTCGATACGCTCGAGCGTATAGAAATCGAGATTTAATATTCCTCTGAAGGTTTCTGTACAAGGCAGTCTTATGGATCTGGCGTTACAGACGAGGAAAGAGTGGATCATTAAAGCAGAAGCTACTCACGTCGGAAACGTGGCAAGCGTTTACGATCCGGCGTTGGTATCGATTGTAGTCAGCGAGAAAAAGGGGGGAAAAACGATCTTTAGGGCTTTGCTAGACCGTTATTGCTATTTTCCATGTTGCGACGTTCCTTTCCTCGTTATTTCGAGGCGCGACCGCACGCAAAGGGATTTCTTTCGACGAGCATTTTAAATTACGCGAAACGTTTAGGAAAATGCGCTCGTCTGCCGCTTTCTTCTACTCGGCCTTGGCAGAAAGTGGGTAAAAGTTTTGAAATTGGTTTGCATACTTTCGAATTTAATTGTAATCTGCAAATTCATTTTACGCGTGTAAACGCAAACTGAATCGATCAAATTCACTTGCTCTAGATTTTTCAACTTTAATTGTAAATAGAAGACAGCAAGGTGAGTTACGTAAAAGTGTCGCAAGCTGTTTTCTCTCAAGTCATCGCGAATGCATACTTGCTTCTTTCTCGTTGAGTTCTAGAGGTTCTTAGAGAACAAGAGGTTTCTCGCTCGCTTGTTTTTCTTTTGAGCGAAATGAGACGTTCGGTTTACGTTCGATTTAAGAAGAAACAAAAGAAATAAATCGATATCTGCGCTAGTTCTGAGAAAACAGCTTGTAACATCTTACGTGCCTCATCTTGTACGTGATTCAAAATGGTTAACGTTTAGAAAACGAAATGATTAATTTTCATCAAGTTGGTTAGTTTCGGTTTCGTGTAAGTCATATCAGATATCGCGTCGTTGCTTTGAAACTGACACAGCATAAAAATGATTGACTTTTCGTGGAAAGCAAAGAAGTGTCTCCCGATTTACGTAATAAAACATTATCTTGTTAGAAAAATTTATCGACAGAAGAAAGTCTTCGTCATTTTTTATCGAATAAACCAAGAGAGCTCCCTTCGTATACAAAATGTTTCCTCGACATCGTTCAAGAGGCGAGAGAAAGATAGAGGATTTTATGGAAATCAGGGGATAAAGGCTGCATTTCGTGTAACAAGCTAATTTAGAATTCAGAAATTGGATATCGCCGTCGAAGCCTTTTGAATTGGCCATTGAAGATTTATTTAGTATTCCAAACTTTATATTCGGATTGCGAAGTGAATAGCGAACAGCGTGAATTGGTAGGCGAAGATTAACGATGAAAGCTACACTGGTTACACGATGCAGCGGAAAATTAAGAACTGAAAACCAGCGATGACAGCTATCGACCATGAACGGAGAAATTATTAACTGGACAAATCAATAAATGGATGAAAAGCAGTGATTGGAAATGAAAAATAAAATGGCGAGATTTAAAAGAAAGATTTCAGAGGAAATAAAATGGAAAGATTTCGAAGAAATGTAAATAATTTGACTTTGTGAAATACCGTTTATAGATATACGATCTTTGATATTTTTCATATTCGATACGAATAACACAATCGCGAATTTGTATGTTCGTCTTATGCTCGAATAAACTAACACAAAGGTGGATGTACGTATTCCTTTCACTTCAATTATTCTCCGAGTTACGTGATAGTTGTGTTGCCGCATGCACACAGAATGACTTTTATTATGGTTACTCGCCACATCGATCAAAAACGAACAATCCTATGCTTTTTCCTGGCTTCTGCCAACTTTCTTTTATATCAAACACAAGAATCCAAACTGTTTGATCAAAAGAAATTACTACTTTTTATTTTACTATATATTTTCTATCTTCCTTACTCGTATCTATTAAAAAAAAAAAAAGAATATTTCCCGCCTAAAAACTTGTCGTTTATCTTGAAAATTTCAATTTTAAATCTCGATCATATCGACAAATGCGTCTTTCTATACTCTGTACATTTTTAATCGATTTCGTTCTTTTTTCACTGTATATGTGACGAACGGTATTTATTTATCGACCATATGTTGATATTGATCAAAACATTTCGAGAACTTCACGTCGTGTGTTTTTCAATTTCACAGCAGAAAAAATCACGCGATTTCGAATAAAATAAACCGAGTAAGAAAATGACTCGCTGACGATCTTCTACGACGAATGGAAAGCTCTCGTATTGTTCTTTATTAGGAAAAAAGGAAAGAGACGGAAAGGGAGAAAAGTAGAAACGAACGAATGTAGCGGTTGCTTAACGATTTAATTAAAAACGATAGAATGGGCGTTTCAAGCTTGTCTCTCGCCAACGTTGATGGCCGTTTTAAAACTCGAGTTTTATGGAAAATAAGACCCATGAAATGTTAATTTGCTCTTAACGTTCACGCTAACAACAATTTTAACTATGCAACTATACACTTCATGCGAATAGCGCTATTGATGGTAATGCACTTTATATTCTACGTGAGAAAGCATTATACGCGACACAAGATGGGATTGCTCTTTCCTAGATGAAATTACGTTTTTAGGAAACGAAATAGATCGAGAAACGATAGTTACGAGGTGATGTTTCATAAAAGACAAATATTACTCAGATATGGAAAACGACTTAAATTATAATTGCGCTCTTCCCACTACGAAATCCTTGTAGATATCCTGCAAGTGATGAATATTTGGGGATGGAAAATCGATAAAAAGGTTTTAAGCTTTTCCCCTTTAATCCGATAACCTGAATCCTTTTTACCCGATCTTTTCTTACTTTTAAATTTCAAAGAATCGAATCGATGTGGTTTCGAACGAACAGATCGACGTCTAACCCCACTTAACAAATAATCCGAAATAGAATCTTTCCAGCGATCAAATTATTTCTTTTGTTTGAAATATCGTTATCTTTGGAAAATAATGAAATTTGTAAGTTAATATTTTCAGTGAGATTAATAGCTTCGATGTGGAGGAAATGAAGCATATAAGTGTGGGTATACACGGATATTAATTACGTGGATAGATAGCTATGTATTTGATAAAATGAACGTTAATTAATTTTACTTGAACTTCCCCGCACGTGGAATCGTATTATCGTATAAACCACATTTTTAATTCCGCGTCTAGCCGCGTGACCATTAAACTAATTGAAATAGCTTTTCTTTAAATATGCGCGCCTAACGTATCAGAACGGTAGCTGCTGTCCGGTGGTTCTGTTAAATTGAATTTTCAGGCGAAATTTATGTCGCACGTATGAAGCAAAAATAGAAGCTTAGATAAATTTGAGAGATAAATTTTGAAAGATACGTGATTTATAACCGTATCCGTTTGAACAAGACCTGAAAGATCAATTTTCAGCCAGAACATAGAACATAGAAATTATCTCAATACCGGAAAAAGAAAAATCCTATTACTTAATCGAATAAATTACACAAAAATATCAAACCGCACAAGTATATCCGATATCCGAATACTCTGATAACCGATCGCAGAATTTCGTTTTCTACAATCAACCGTTAACCATTCGCCCCACGAACGAAACCAACCGGAGAAAGAAAATAACCATTTTGGGATACTGTCGATCGCAATACCAAATAGTATTTGTTACTCACGGCTGCTGTCGTAGCGTATTCCATTCAGTTCCTCGAAGCACGGTAGCGTGGCCAGTGTACCGGGAGGCGTTCTCGGCCAACACAATAAAGAATCCCAGCTGATTTCGCATCCTTGATCCTCCTGCTGCGTCCCAAGAGACAACAGCTGCAGCTCTTCCTGTTTGCGCTCGAGGCACTTGATCGCCTCGGGATTCACCGATTCGTTCAGCTTGCTGATATAATACAAAGTGTTCAGCACGTAATTGCCGGTGTCGAAGACGCTCTCGTTATTCTCTTGCCACTCCATGCCGGCCACAAACTAAACACTGTTCGTCTTATTCGTCTCCTCGATCAAGTTGCTTCCTTTCGCGAAGCTCGACTTTGCTCGAGCTGAAGCAAAAAGTGAAAACAACACGGATTCCCTCTTATCTTTATAGCGGCCCAGCGCCCTTGGCGAATTGTTTATAGAAATTATTCCTCTGTTTATAAGTGAACCGTGCTCCTCTTAGAAGAAGATATCGCGATGTCGTAGGTTCGTTGTCATTACGCGTTACGTATCGTTGATTTTTGAAAATTTTTCAAGGAGCGCAACGTAATTATGCGTTTCACAAGAACATAACGAGGACCATATACGTCGTTTAGGTTTCGAGCAGCAGTCGTGGACAAGGTCGTGGAATGTGTGGCACGCGGCGAAAACGTCGATTACGAGCGGACCATTCCCTTCACGTAGTTCTATAAAGACGCGCGGTTAATCTCTAGGGGCTCTATTTTTCACCAACCGACCGACACGCAATTATTTCCCCAAACCTGGTGTTCTTCGCGAGAAACGAGACCGAAGATAGTATTCCTGGCCAACCGCGAGATTCGCCGACTAATGCTCGCTGATCCCCCTAAATCCTTTGCCATTAAAGGAGGGTCGGTTAATCCTAGAGGAGTCCTTTTCCTCCTTTTACTCGAAGAGCACAGGGCAAGCGTAACAACGAGAGGGCCCCAAAGAGTCTTTAATCTTTCTACGCACGCTCACGCGAATTTCTGCTCGTATCCTCTCCTCGTCCTCGTTAATACCTGATATAAGATATTATCGAGAAGCTTCTTTATAAAATTTGTCTGTCCATTTACATTTCTAAATATGATCATACAAAGCTTCTTGAATTTTTTGTAATATAAATTAGGGGTTTCTGGGACTCGTTTAATTTTCTCTCTGTCTCCTTTTGATTTAATACGCACGCTTCTTCTTCTTTTTCTCTTATCTATTTACGGTATTGAAAATGATCTAGAAATATTACGATCAAGCAAACGTTTTTGTTACTTCGCTGTCATTGAATTCCACGGGTTAATTCTCAAGGACCTTTTTTTCTTCCTTTCGTCCAATATCAGAGAGCGAGAGCGTAGCGACAAAAAGATCCCGAGGAACGTCTCATCCTCGCACACACGCTTTTTCCTTAGGATTTCTATTTGGTATCCTCCCGATCCCCGTTAATACGTTGTACAAGACCTTATCAGAAAACTTCTCTCTATATTTATCTGTATATCGAAATGTTACGATCGAATAGAGTTTCCAGAAATCCCCGCAAGCCCGTTAAATTCCACGCTCCAGGCACGGGATACCGCGACATAGGATCGCTCTTTGATCCGACGAGGTGATTTCACCGGAGCTTCCCAGCTTCGGAATATCTCGATTGCACGGAGTCTGACCGGAAGGTGAGAGCCTTCGTTTTGTAATTTCTAGGAACACGACGAAAGCAGATCGACTTATGACGAGCTTGGAAATGCTTCCTTTTCTAGAGCAAGGAATTTTCTTTTGGTTCGTTGCTCTCCATTTCTCTAGCCCTCCATTTACTAAACGATCTTTGATCTTAAAATCCTCGACGATCTAGCTTTCACGCTTTAAATATGATAACGTACAATGGTACGAGTAGTACGGTTTATAAAACAGTCTGCTGCAACTGGTCGATCCGTTTGAAAGCGGCACTCGACAGCCATTAGGCGAACCGCTTGAAACGCAAAGCCAATTACCGAACTACTGGCGGCAAGGCGTCCATCAGATCCAGCACTAACAGTTGGAGACGAAGTTCGCCTATTGTCCGCGCGTTAACATCGCGAGCATCGCGCTGAAAACCAGTAACAAAGGCCGGCTTCGATCAGTTCCACGTTTCGATAGTGTACTAATTTCGCGAGAAACTATCGGCAAACTCTCGAGGGAGATGTTTCGAGAACCCACTCGGTTAACGCACGTATTCGTGCCTGATTTTAACTACTCCGGAGAATGGTATTCGTCGATACCAGGGGTTATTACCGACTCCTTCGAAGATAGAAGGAAGTTCACAGCTCCTTATAATTGATAGTCGGTAGTTTCGTAAATGAGTTTCAAAACTTGGTCCATTCACTTTCTAATTTAGCTATTTGTTAACCTGGTCTGCAAGTTAGGCTCCCGTTTCCTAATCCTTTCGTAGACGCGACTCTTTCCAACTGGCTATCTTTTCCACGATACCATCGTAAAATCCTCTCTGAAAGAACGTTCCTCGTGTGACTCGGTGTCTCTACAACGTACAAATTACACCACCTCGAAGATTCTTTTATTTTCTTGGAAATCTTAACAAAGTTTCGCCTGAAACCTTGCCAGATTTCTTACGATTCTTCGTTTCACGGATCTTTGGCTACCCCAACGCGACAGTAGTCCAACTTTTTACATTTATCGTTCCTTGTGGAATACCATCGACTTCCTTTTCCAATACGCTATTGCTATCTCTTCCATCAACTCCCGATCTTCTGTGTTCGCGTTTTACAAATGCTCACACGTATTATTCGTGTACCAATTTAACCATGTTCGACTTTTTCATTGACTTTTTCATTACCGCGACTCTGGTTTGGGTTCTGAGGTAAATAATACCTTCGATAGTTATTCATATTAAATCATCGTTTTGAAGGACGAACCTCTCTTCGAGATGAACTACATCCTTAGTATTTATATTTATTCATAATTCCATAAACATCTTGCGATTTATTTCTAGTTAGCACTTATCTCCTTCGAACTCGTATTTGTTCATGCTTTCATAAAAACATCATTTCATTGTTCCCATTTAATATTTCCTTTCTTCGAGCGATGAATTCCCTTGAAATAAACGATACTTTCAGTTCATGTTCGTTTGTATTATCATTCAGCAACGTTCCACAATAAGCACCTTTTAATAGCTCCTAATTACCACTGTGTATCTTCAAACGATCAATTTGTTTCGGATAAATAATATTCTTGTAATTCATATTCCTCTACGATAAACAACATCTTCGAAGTTCATATTTATCCATAATTTTAGCGACGTCCGATCTTTCGATTCCTCTTAAATATCCTTCCGCTTTTGCGACGTATAGTTTCCTTAAAGCAAATAATATTATTAACATTTCTATTTACATTCATATTTTGATCCAGCAACGTCTATCCCTCCAACTATTCTTAAGTACCATTTCCTTCTTCCAAACGATACATATTTTTTAATTATCTCTAAATAACACTTTACTTCGAACGACCGACTTCCTTAAGATATAAATGATATCTTTGAAATTCCCATCTATTTATCCTTCGACCTAGCAGCGTCCTTTCCAATTTCTCCTAATTACCACTTGGTTTCTCAAACGAGACGAATTTCTTTCAAATAAATGCTATCGGTGAAAAGAAATGAGCTTGAAAACTGGTGAAATATTGTTTGAAAGTTAATTCCGTGGCAGTTTAGTATTCCGCCGGCGAGCAGTGACATGCGACTGTTTAGGGCACGTGCTCGAAGCAGTGTAAGAGGCTACTCCGTAGAAGCGGCGCGGAAGTGTCGAGGAAGCTGCGTCGCGACGCTCACTGCGACGCCCGATCGAGAGGTTCTGGCGTGTCCGCGGAGTCTGTCAACGGCCGTAGGAGACGCTACACGGCGGCGATATGGATTTTCGCGTGTACCTGGAGCCGACGAGGGCAACTGCCTGCTCCACGATACGTGCACAACGAGGAGGAGCATGCGCCACCATTATCCTCTCTCTTCTCCTCTGCCTCCACGTTTTGCTCGTCCTTATTTATCCTCTGCTCGCGTTCAACTCACTTTACCCCCATAAGCTTCGTTCGTACTGCCGTTTCACCTGCTTCTTCGTCTTTACAATTTTTTTACTCCGATCCTTCCTTTCCTTCTTCTTTTTCTTTTTCTCGTCTTCTTTTTTAGCCACCGTTTATCCTTGTATGGGTGATCTGTTGTCGTTTCGGGCGCTCGTTTCCACCTTTTCTTCTCTCCGAATTTGTTCCGATTACTTTACTTTAGACTTTACTTTAAAACTTCTTTTCTGCTTGATTATTTTCTTTAGCTTTAACGCTTTCATGTTTCACGTAAATGGTGACGCGAGATTGATCGTGTTCTATCATGAGTCTGTCTGTATTTTTCAGAAAGTCGATGTAAAATTTTAAGAAATGCTTGATTATACTACGTTGGTGCAACTAAATGTGCAGGTGCGTGAAGTACTTACTATCTGCTACGGATGAACATCGCTGGTGCAGATATATTTCTTGTTTCAGTTTAACAGCGGAACATTCGACCTCGGTTATGGCAAGAAGCAAAGAATCAACGGTAGAGAAACATTCTTCGATGATAATTTTGGAAACATGAGAAAAATATCAACTTTTTGATCAAATTGCCGCGGGTGTCCAAATATTATACTTATATAGTTGTCCTCTTTCTTCAGGAACAATATTCGTGGCGACGTTCTTCTAGAGAACTTGAGACTACGTCCGTCTTCTTCCTAATACTTTTCTTCCTTTCTCACACGTTGACGACTCGAATTGAGATTTCGCTGACACCTGGAATTAAGACGACCGACCTGTATCAGAAACGTCATCGATTACCGAACACGTGGCACGGGTCAACCTTCACCCAGAGAAAATTCGTTCGACCGATATTCGTTACCGAGTATCGGTGGAAAAAATCCGAACTAACGCGTCTGATTACGATAGGAATTACCCTTTACCGACTTTCAAGATCGTTTCCTCATTTTATCATTGAAAAGAATTAAGTATACTCTTTGTGAATTTTAAATTAAGAAGACTAAATGAAATAAAAATTACAGGTCATTTTCTCTTCGATTCTTACATTGAGAATCTCATTCTCGTTCAAAGCTGCGGCAAAATGTACTCTACAGTCAAAGAACTGACATTTAAACGAGAATTTTTGTTGTGCTTCGTATTCTTATTTTCAATAAAGCACCTTCGTTCTAATCAATGCGAAGAAAATGCAACGCTTAGCACGATAGAAAAATTTACGGAGCAATTCGAGCATCGATTTTTTTTCCAGGGAGCGAAAAAGTCGCGAGCACTCTTTTATCGCGTCAGTCTCGTTTTCTTTTTTCTCTTTCGAAATATCCTGACACGGTAATCTGTCGCTATGGTCCAGCAAAAAGTCACTCGGTTGGTGCCTTGGAGGGTGCGTCGATAGGAAACGATAAGCAACACGAGGATTACGACAAATGTATAAGATCCGCTGTGAGAAAGAAAGCGATTGCGAATAACTTTCCCATTAGATTTCTTTTCTTATATTCGAGCTTGTGAAAGAACGCGATTGGGTTGCTACGCCTTTTTGAATCTGCTGGTGATTCGCAGATTTTTACTGAACCAGATTTTTCAAATATAAAACAATAAATAAAAAAAGAAAGCAATTGAGCTGTTATCTGTTTGAATTCAACGTGGGTTTGTTTCTATTAGGTTCAATCTCTCAAGTGGATCGTTTCTCTTAATTAAAAATTTCCTTAGAGATAGAATAATAATCGTAGACTAATGGCCAAGGAATAATTTATTTAGATCGAACTAACTCTACTTTTCTAATTAAATCTTTAAAGTAAATATAAATATTCTAGCATTGTTATTTTTTTTTTTATCTAGAAATCCGCGAAAGAAAATTTTATACGTTTCCGTTACTTATCATGTTTGTATAATGATTCATCGTAATGAAAATTTTCGATTAAATAAGTCATAAGACCGTAAAATGACAAATAGAAACTAAGTTTCATAAAATATGTATCTCTTTATATTCAAGTCAATCCTCATTAAAAATGTTAGACACACAAATTAGCGGTACAACAACTTTGGATAAGAAATATTAATGGATAAATAAGATTTCAAGAAGTTTTGCCTTTAAAAGTTTCTACGTATTCCACTAAATTGTTAAACGTTCTAAAATTGTTTCGATGATAAAATCGTTATTTATTTCGAAACGGTAAAAATGTTTCGCAAATTATTATATATAAATTTGTAGGAATTTAATTGAAAAACAAGTTGTAGATGTTTAGGAAATATCGGTACGTCACATATTTTAATAAAATTGAAGGAGACGCATTCGGATAAATACACTTTAAATTAGAAACCACCGATCATGCATCAATGTGTACCAATATTGCCGATTAAGCTTGCAATCGATATTTACAATTGATAAACATTATTTTGATTAAGTAAAACTATACTTGTATCAATTATTTCTAACGCGCTGTTTTTTACACATTTTCTTCGTATATTAAATAAAACACCTTTTACAGATGAATTAAATAATTTGTATGCATATAAATGTATACATATACAAAACCAAAAAATACACCGTTATATACATTTTTGTCATGCTGTTTATTTTTAAAAAATTATTAGAAAATTATTGCGATATGTTATAAAAGGTAGGCTGACAAAAATAGCGAGTAGAGTGTTGTTAACGTAACGCTGGTTTTTAATGTGCAAACTTTTTTGCCATATTATCAGTGGCCAGGAAGATCGTTATGATGAACGAGCGAGCGGATACGCATGTAGTTACTTCGTGTCGTCTATCGACGTGGAATTTTTATATTTTTTTTTTTTTTTTTTTTGATGGAGAAATCATATTTCTCGCTATTTTTATCAGCATTTCCAAATATTCATGGCATGTATGCATGCTTTTGCCTATAACGCACATACATTTATTATTATTTTTATTTCGAACTTTATCCTTTTGTCGCGTTAATTATTATATCGTCAGCAAACATGGTCATGCTGGATTTAATAAATTCCACATTTATTTTTCTCCCATGCAATATTCATTGTCAATGCAAATATCGAGATCCGATGGAAAAAGAGAACGGAGAGCTCGAGGAGAATTCATTAATTTACGAAGGGTCGACGATATTAAATCGTTAAAAGGAACAACGAAAGCATCGATGAAAGTGTACCAGTTGGCAATTTCCACGGTAACCAAAATATTTGCAGATGTTTCCTTTGTCAATTATCTTTGTATAAGGATCGAAATTATTTAGAAGATTTAACAGTCAGCTAAATAGTAAAGTATTTCGAATTATTACGTTATTCCAATAATTACTATAACAACTCTCAATGTTTTATCTTATGAGTATTTTTATCGTTAGAAACTAAAAGAAAATTTATTTCGATAAATGAATGAAAATTTCGATAAATTAAATTGGATGGGAAGCTAGGAGAACCGATACAACTACAATTAGGCAAATGTTACTTCTTTCGTAGCGTAGTAAAACGACAAAAGAACGACCCGAGTTATTTATTTCTTTGGTATTTAAATTATCTTCTATCGAAATTGTTAACGTATTTTATTATTGTTATAGGCCCATTGAAAAAAAATACGTTGATACTGATACAAATGAAAAATACAAACTGCCTCTATGCATAGCTTAAAAATTTCGGTTTAACATTTTATTCAATTTTCTCTAACAAATAAAACAGCTTTCATATGTAAAAATTTTTCGCGTTTTTACTTAAAATAATAGAATAGCAAATAATAGAATGTGCATATGTGCATATATGTTTTTTCATTTGGAGAAAAAGCTAAAAAGAGGGAAATATCTGGCAATAGAATATGAATAATACCATGTACGTTGGAAATCCCACACCTCTTTAAATTCTATACTAAAGAAAACTTGTCTTTAGTCATAAAAATTTGCAAGAAAGTATCTCGTTACACATTACATAGCTACTTCTGGTCGTTTATTCTACTCTTTCTATCCTTGACATAAAATCGTAGAATGGAAAGAACAAGACAGCCGATGTTAATGACATATTTAGAGTGGTTTCGTGCCGAACAATGAAAGTTTGAGATAAAACGTATAAAGACCGATGATAACATTGAAGAAAGCAAGTCTTGGTTGCTGTTTGCACAAAAGCCTTACTTAAGGCCAACTCCAAACAAGATCCACGTGAAAATCCTGTGAAAAAGTATAGGCACGTGATACGCCAGCGACGTGTGCGAAAGCAAAATGCATATAAACGCGAAATGGATGGTGTACAATAATTCTAAGAATAAATCAGTGCGTATCGAGTATAATCGATTAGAAAATAAACTAATATACAAGTTTATCACGAATGTTTAGAATATTCGAAACGGAAGCTTAGAATGGTTATATCACAAATGCTCGATTTGTTCGAAACTAGAACACTAACAGCTAGCTTTCTGAATTTAATTTCTACATTGTTTTAATAGGATCATAGCCCTTAACAAAGGTAAGTTTACCAGGCACATTTATAAAGCTTGGTCAAATAATTGGACGTCCCGATTCTTAAGGAAATGCCTCCTAGTTAGTTTCCAGCTTAAATTTGTGAAAATATTTATGGTTACGGAAAATTTAAACGAAGGAACATTCAAAGGATCAAACTCCGAAAATTTTTGCTTTTCCACTAGAAGAAACGATTCAAAGTAATTTTCAATCCAATAAAACTGTGTTTATACCGTATCCGAAAACCAGGGAAATTCCTTTTAATTTTATTAAATTTACTGTTGCTTTTCTTTTGCCTCGACTCGTCGCGTTATTCGAACGTGCAATTGAAACAGCATCGGATTGATCATGTGCCGAGAGGACTAAACGAAGAGCATCTTGTTTACCTGTTACTATCAAGAAAATTGTTGCTTCAACCAGATAACAGCGTATTTTCAGCACGTTCGATCCTCCGCCTATTCCTTTAACGAGTTTTAATCGCGCCAAAGTGGATGGAATAATTATCTAAAAGGACCAAGAAGGTAAACACGGAGGAAGTAACGTTTTCTTTACTCAAGACAAAATACGTTTGAACGTTCTCTCCGCTACTTTCCAAAGAAGCGAGAAAATTAAGGAAACGATACTAAAACCAAGTCCAGGCATACGTTTTGTCCTGTAAATACACAATTTTCACTGCAGCTTGCAAAAGCTTAATCAAACTAGCGAAAACTATCCTCTTAATCATCGACATACACCGATTAATTAATTTCTGGTTAAATATTATACTATTCGATAGACACGCCCGTAACAAACCTACTTTCCAGGGTGAACAGCCCTAACTTCAGCGTAATTAGATTCGTTGATCCACCTCATCTCTCAACTTTCCTTTTTGTCTTTCCGCTTCTCCCTCTTCTCTTCTATCTTCCGTTGCACTCGTTAACAAACCGTTTTACATTAATCTTTCTATGCATGTTCGATGCACCAACTACTCATTGCGTCGAGCATCTGCCTTTTATTTTATAATATCAGTGTCGTTCATTCTTAACGATGAAACTCCAGATCTTTTTCTTCGGAACAGAAACGATTTTAACACTTTGACTGCTACGCCAAAATCACATGTTTCGCTCAGGACGTCACGGAAGTATTTTTATTATTCAAAGCATATAATGGCAAAATAATAATAAATTGATGATGTAAGACAACATTCTTCCCCGATGGACTGTTTATCTTATTGGTGGTCACGGGTGACCACCGTGGCGCCTTGCTAACAGTTGATAGCAACATATTATAAGAAGGCTTCGTTTATTTCAACAAACCATTCGCTTTCGTTATTTCGTCGCAAGCAAAACGTGCAGAATATATTGTTGAACGTGTAGAGATATTAGTAAACAGTATTTGCTCATTCTATATATAACAGTAAGGTGTGGGATTGTAAACGTAGCGGCACAGGAATCAAGGGACGACGCGAGTCGAGAGCGACTCATGCTATTGTTTTACCTCAGGACACTGACTCAGCCTTGACGCAGAAATGTAATGATAAACAAACTCCGGGCAAAACAATGTCGCCGCTACATGCAACCATCGAATGAAGACGAATTTGAATTTTCCGACTCTCTCCCGACCAGTATAAACAAACGGACGCGATCGCGAGCGACAGATTATCGAAAAGTATCGTACGGTATCGTACAGTATCTCCGAGTATCTCACGAGTATTTATCGAGTTACGCGACGAGCATTTGCGAGTATTTATTCCGCTATCTTATTCCGCGATTTGTACTTTATACTAACGACTCACGTATTCGGATGTACGTTAATTTATTTATTTAATCGAAATATATTTGACGGCTTGTGACAGCAATTTCTCGCTCTCGTTATTTCGCATTATCCATCCTCGACCAATCCTCCACATAAAGCAGCATTTACGATTATTTTCTAAGGTGTGTTTATAATAATATTCGTAGATTGCCCCTCAAAGATATGAATACAAACACAGTGCATCGTTAGATGCAAGATTTGTTCTCATTTTTTTTTTTTTTTTTTGATGTTCTAATAAAAATGTTTAATTGTTCAATGGGGCACCTTTTATTTCAAAATATCTTCCATTTATCGGTTATATTCAAAATGCCCTGACTGTCAATTTTCATTCAATTTTTACAATTGTAAGAAGTTGAAGCGCTCCGGTCATCGATGACCAATGACCAATGATGTCGTATATGACCAACGTGGCAGTCAAAGTGTTAATGTGTTTGCAGCGGGACCATTACAATGGGTGATTAGCAACTCGGTTTTAATCATTTTTAAAGGACACAGTGTGTATCATTTATTATATTACCTTGGCTAAGGTTTGCTTAATTCAGATACTTAGTGCTAATTTACCGAGATTTCTAGCGTATTAATTAATTATCGTTCTAGCGGTATTAGAGTTTTTAGAATAACGCGCGGCGAGCTTTTCAAACGAAAATGAAGCTTCTGAGTGCACATACCTTCTCCGAATGGCCCAGTGAGTTTACGTTCCGCAAAAGGAACGCGCGTCGGTCCAAGGTAATGCGCTTGCGAAACGTAACAGCCTACGCGTACATACTTGAAAGAACTATTTAACATAGCTGCACGCACCAAACTTGAAATTAAATTCATATAAAGTTACTTATTCGTGTTAGAATTTTTATTCAATTACGAGAATAACTGGTAGCTATTATAAATTATGGGTGCGTATTAAAATTTGTTTCATCGTTGCAACTGATTCTTAATCGAGAAATGAATTTTAATTTACCAATTTAATCTTCAGCTTCTCGCTAAACTTTAATTTTGATTCTATCGCTTATCCTTGTAATTCTGCCGAGTGCTTTTGAATTTAGGACAAAGATACTCCGTAAGTTACTTTCTACCGACAGATTTATGGATCTGTAATAAATATCGGACACGTACTACCTCAGAAAGAAATGTAGAAACTACGGAGAAGACAAAGGCTAAATGTGTATATACTTTTGAGAAATGTTTCTACGTAGAAAATAGTTCACAGAATGTAGCGTTCTTAGAATAATTAAACAGCAAATTTTGTATGCTCTTGTAATAATAAATTCACTGCTTTATTTTACGCTCGAACAGACACGTGCATGAACATTATTTGCGTGCATTTATAGTACAAGGTCGGGAATAAATCTGACAAACATTACAACTTACAACAAAAGTGTTTGAATAAATTTGAATTCATTTCTATCAAGAAACATAATCAAAAAAGATTTCTCAAAGCTATTTTCTTCTTCAAGGCTGTAAG
Source organism: Bombus impatiens (assembly GCF_000188095.3). NCBI lineage: Eukaryota > Metazoa > Arthropoda > Insecta > Hymenoptera > Apidae > Bombus > Bombus impatiens. The sequence continues at coordinate 217,180 of NT_176984.1, forward strand.
TGCGACAATTCTATTATGCGTCAGACAAAGTTAAACACAATTCACTGTCACGTACATAACACGAAGCGCCATTGGATAGATACTTAGATATGATAAGGTGCAAAAATAAAATATAAAATATCGGCCACTCAACCCAAATAGCCGAATGTATATGAAAGTGTACCAGGTAAATGAAAGTATCAAAATCTTCAAACGAAGGCTTGGTATTTCGATGTACGCGAATAAAGGAAGGGCGTGAAATTACATTCGTGATTGCAAATGATCTTGTTAGTTGGCTGATCACGCCGAATACCTTCGTACCGTGCTGCTATCGTTGTTACACAAGTTACGCGACCTGATATTAACATTTCGGTGTGTACGTTGTTGTTTAAACCTCATTTACTGCGATTAGCATTACTTTACATGCTCGTGCAGTTTTGCATATAGTAATAATCGATCGTAAATATTCATGCGAAGAAATAGAATGTTTTCTCTCCCTCCCTTTCGTCGCATTTCTTGCGATTATCACGTGCATTCTTTGTATTTTTTAACCTTTACTGATCGTTAATAATGCCGTTCAATTATGCACGAAAGCTCGATTAACATAAAATTTAGTGCAAAAGGAAACTTTCTCAAGGAAAATTCCCGCTTTTAAATTCATCCCGTCGCTGTATTCTAAACGCGTAGAATATTTAAACGCTCGATAACTCACGCGTAACTTTTACTTGCGCCGTTAACGATTTCGTATTGCTGCCCTTTAAAACGTTTCCACCCTATCAGAAACAATCCGTTAAAATCTAATACATCTTACCCGGTATTCGTATTTTATGCCGCTTTTACAAATAAAAAAACGAACACATGAACGCGCATGTCACGACTTTACTGTTTCACGGATGCTGCGGTTTCGTTCTTCTGCCAAGAAAAGGACATTTTCCTCGTAAAATATCGTAAAATAAAATAACATAGCCAAAACTATAATATAACTAAAATAGTTATATTAATTATATGTCGGAGATGAAAGGAAAACCGGAGCCTTCCCTTTGCAATTTAGGGAAAAGTCCTCTAATGTTTTAGCTTAGATTTTATCATAGCTGTAATTAAGTAATTCTTGTCATTCGATCTGATTGTAATTGTTCGAGATTTGTGATAGCGAAATTGGGTTCGAGGTGACAACTAGTCGCTGAACGTAGCCACGGTCACGGGATAAATGTTTTGCCTGACGAAGGTGTGGATCGGTTGTATAGTTCTCCCTAGAAATCACATAGAATTGTACTTTGGAGATGTCGATATAATGGGACACACGTTGTATTAGGAATCAAATTCCAGACAGAAACTGCCTAGCAACGGCCATTGGAACTCTCGATGCTTCCAGTGAGCATATAACAAACAAATGCAGTCGTACAGCGAGAAAGATTTTCATCGGATCATCATTCGTGTGACCGCCTTGGAAAGTGATACATCGAGCAGTTTACCGAGTGTCTCAGCAATCGTATTTTTGTGTCTAAAATTATTCTACGCGTAGTAAAGAGTTATCCCGTTGACCGTGGATTCGTTCGAACCCAAGTACATTGTTAATAGCGTTTATTAAACTCATTATTCGTCAAACTTATTATTCGTTAAACTTATTATTCTTTAATCTAACCATTAGTTAAACTTATTGTTTGTTAATCTTATTATTGATTAAACTCAATATTCATAATATTTTGTAAAATCTTGTATAAACGCGTAAATATAATCTCTGTTTTGTAAAACGATGGCTAATTCAAACGAAGAATCGTTACGCGCCTTAAATTCTAATGTTAACCCGGCATATATAACCGTGTAATTATAATGTTAGCTACATATAAATGTAATATAACTATATTTGCCTTCTACAAAGTCTTCATCGGTTACGTCTTTCCATTATCTTCTACTTCTAACTACTTTAAATTTGTCCATTTTTAGTCATACAGCATCTTCAAATATAAAAATAGTAAACAATAATGCTAAATAAAGATAACGTAAAAATGAAAGCGCCAGAGCTATTCCAGATATTTGATAGTGCGGATAGTATCTGATAAGCACAATGGAAGTGTTCTAAATCAATGTCAAACAATACAAATACTAATCTACGATTTGCCAGTCCCGTGTAGGTCTCCGGACGAAATGAGAGTAATTAAGCTAATCGATGTAATTTAGTATGTGAATTACGGTATTCTACTAGATTGTGATTTCGACAAACTCGAAAGATCGATCTACGCTTTATTGCCCCATTGCTTTATTACGCATTGGATTGTTGTACCGATGTAGAAGGGCTCCGTTACAAGCTTTAACGCGTAACTGTTAATTAAAGCTGATTGTATTGTTAATATAGTCCATAAAGAACATAGTATAAAACGTAGACATAATTCCTTGGGTGAAATCACAGAATAAAAATGGTAAAAACGTATCGAATAGATGTTGGTGTCGTTCAGCTTTGCTCTCGAGTTTCAACTCTTTTTGTGCTTTGCCTGCTTCCTTTTTATATCTGTGCAAGAAGCGCCATTAGTATGTTCTAATGTTTCTGATTAAAAAGTAGATGGAAACCACTTATCGTACTCGTTTCATAAGTGTTTAAAAATGGCAAGATTTTATGTATCGTAGAAGCATTGATTTAGAAACGTTTCACGTAAAACAGAAATGTTAATCCTAACGTTTATCATTTATAAGTGTTCGAACGATGTAAGACGAATGTATCTTGTTACTAATTTATTATCTTTTCCGAAAGAAACAGTTGTTTAAGCTTCACTGGAATTTTCCTCTGTAATTTTTCTATTATCTCGAGAAACATGTAAACCGTTTTCTTTATTTTTGAACTGAAATTGCATTAAGAAACACAATCCTTTAAACCTTACTTCTATAATCTCTAAACTTTATACTATTTAAACTTTATCTCGACATAATTCTCTTTTCCATCTACCCTTTTCTATGAAACTCGCGAAGCTTAAAGAATGGAAGGATGATCGAAACTCAGTTTTATTTAATATTAATCCTCGTAAATTTCCAACGAAGTATTACTTCTTCTTACACGCTCTTTTCTAAATATGCATAGGTGCCATTTTTATAGTGCCATTTCTTACTAAAAAGAATAATTACCATTGTAGATTCTCTATAAAAACCGATCGGCAAATATACGATCTACTTAAATAACACGTAAATTTAACGTTACATAACCACGATACAAGCATCGAAAATATATCAATTATGCAAACGATGGAATCACATACCAACAGCGAAAATCAATGCCATCGATCTCATGACTTCCGTATTTGGATATCGGCTTTATGGCAAACAAAAATCAACAGCAAACAGTAAATACTATAGGAAACAAGGCAACTGGGATTTTCGAGCAATTTTAAACGATAAATTCCGCTATCTCTGAAGGAAAACTTCTTTCGAAATTGTCTTACATCCAACAAACGGATCATTTTCTTTAACGAGATCGGGGAACTCGAGATTTCTATCCTCCCTAGCAGAGCTCACTGGCCTTATTGTTTCAACGATATCCCGACGTTCTTCGACAACGCGAAACGACCCGCTAAGAAACCGTAAATCGAACGATCGACTTGAAATTTACGACCAGCCATGGATCCGTTTTTATTATAAACCGATATAGATAAGAACCATCGTGTGGACTGGTGTGATCAACTGTAAAGCCTCGTTCAGATTATTCCAGTCACTTGAATCTAAACAATTTCACTTCAACTTTGTACTCGTACGAGTTCACACGTGCGAATCCAAGCTTGACTCGATGCCAACGCGACTCGTTCTTAAATAAGTTGATCAATTTGAACGAATCTGTTCCTTTTTGGGCGTCGATCTTCTGGATAGAGAGACGTGACTGTTGAAAGGTAACAGTTTTCTTTAAAAGTTTCCTTCGGAAGAAAAATTACCCAATCGATAGCTACCGAGGTCCATTGCAAAAAAGTTTGTAACTTCATTACCACTATGAACCGTTTGAACAGAGAAACATCGAAGAAGGGAGAAACTTTGGAGAGAAACTTCAAGCGGGGTTGAAGCCAGAAGCGTAATTATGTTGATACGGCTGGAACGCTATTGATATTTGTGAAAATTAAAGGTAATGACATTAAATTGGCTGGAGTTGGGATTTTTTTTTCAAAGTTCAAAAAGTACCATTCATTCTTCTTTCAACCTAGAGAATAAGAGCACTTTTGAAAAACTTATTTTCTTTTAAGAGACTACACCTGTTTTACCTTTTCTTTCTGCCTTTGTAGAGTGCCGTTCCTTGTATCCTTCAAAATACCAGAACAAAGTTGCAAATAGATGTAAATAATTTTTCAAGACATCTCCTTCTATTGTAATCTATGAAAAACGAAATAATATATGCTGTTTAAGTTGAACTTTAATTAATATCACGAAGTTATTTTCTTACGCATTATAGAATATATAAAGCAGAATGATCCACGATATACGCATCAAATGTTAATTGACTTCTCGGAATTATGTCCTTCTAACGTAGCGTACATACATATATAGGATGAAGTGATTTGTGGTGTTAAAGTTAAACTCCGATCAATAATGTTAGGTGTTTATAACGTAGCTATAACCGTATAAATTCAATTTCGAATGGCACGTATCAAGAATCAGATAGAGACGGGTTGGTTACATTTGAACCTGTGTAAGATAAATCAGATCTAGATTAGGTATAACTGAACCGAGTCGGGTTTGAACTACATAGAACTATATTGGACTATGTTTCCGGAGTACATCTAAATTAGTTCTCAGTTACATCTGGATAACGAGCGATCCAAGTAGAAGTTCAACAAGAAGGAAATTACTTCCCAAGAATGTGGAACTGCTTCGACGAAACTACTTCCAATGGATGTCATTGACATTGCGCGAAGAAAACATTTCATTTGTAACATCTTTCACGCAGATTACGAATCAACTGATTATCCGACTTCCTACGAAATCATAAAATTATAAAATAGAGGTCTATTAACATGTAACTAAATTATCGTGTGCAAGAGAGCGTAGATTTTCAAAAAGAAATATATTGTCAGCTCTTGCTGTCCTAATATTTACGGTGTATAGCGTACGTAAGACAATAAACCAACCGTAGTAACGCTACAATCACCACTACCATTAAATCCATTAACAATTAAAAAGGGAAGCTGCTCCGTCTATTCCACAAACCCAGAATCCACTAACCAAACGCGTATCCTTTTCTAATCCAGGAAAGATCATTCTCCTCGCCATTAAACGGCCCATTCTGTGGCACGAAAGTCCAAGTTCCAGTAGTATAACCCGCGTTATGGCGCGACAGGCCACAGTCTCCGTTATGGCTGCAACGTGAAAAGGAAGGAATGGAAAAAAAGAAAGGTAAAAAGGGAAGAATGGAGGAAAGAGTATGGCGGTTGGCCACGAGTCGTTAAAGTTTCGCAAGATAAACGACGAGTGGCAGCAAGCTAGAGGACGAGTGATATTACGCGCGAAAAGGCGCTCGAGCTTGCACGACCTAGAAATGGTTTACCGTCTACGTCAATGCCGAGCAACGGAGAATAAGGTTTAAACGGGATAGTAGGCAGCCACTTTAAGGCTGGCGATAAAAAAACAGATCGACCGACCGACCCGTCTTCCTGCCTCGAGAGCGGTGGCGAGTGTTATTTTAGAATTAAGGGCAACTGCCGACGCGGCAATCGTACACAAGGCCGATACACAATCGGAAAAACAACGTTTGTCGACGATGAGTCTGGTTCCGAGAGGAAATTATTGTTCCAGGTGTGCGCGGTTCCAAATAACAGCGATGACCGACATTTGGTATCCAGGAATAGTTTAATAGGTTTCCGGAGACGCAAGCCGTTGATGATTCATAATTGTTCGTTACAGATACGACGTTTCGTTGGATCGCTGTCTTGGGGAGAACGCAAGAGAGAAATATGATAAATACACTTTTATTGATTTTCTGGCTTTGATGTTGGTATATGATTAAACAACCTTAATATGACACAATTGAAAACAATCTGTTCGGTCCAAAGATACGTGTCTTAAAAGTAACTGATAGGTTGATGTTTCGTGGAAGCTAAATAATATAGGTATAATTATTATTACTACATAACGCGAGGAATAATATTGTTATTCGAATGATGAAAGTATAATATAAATGTTCTTGTTTGTACGAGAGAACAAACGATGGCGCTAGGAAACGAATTACAAGAAGACATTTTCCACATGAATTCGTCGTCACTGAAGGAAACAGTCAGCAAAATTGAATTAACGATCGTCGACGGTAAGCACGGAAGACAATTTACAGGGGACTTTTTGCTCGAAGACTTTCGATTTATGGGGTACGAGTTTCACCTCGTTCTCAGAAGGTAATGAGCTGGAATCTTAAAGACGTAACGATAGAACGTTCAAATGAGTGCAAAAGTTTAAGCGAGGCACTATCAATTTTATAGAACTTTACAAGTCGAGCATAAATCGTTCAGATTCGTTTACATTCGATTCGTGTTCGTTTACATTTAAATTGGCCACTGTTTATACAGTTACATGATATAGTTCAACTATGTAGAATACGATATTACTTAATAAAATAATCTAAGCAAAAAGCTTAATCGTTAAACAAAAGTTCATTAATGGGTGAAATTTTTGTTATGAAATATTTGTCCCCCTTAGGAAATATTTGTGTAAAAAATATTCAGTCTGAATTACGTGGGAGATCAAAATTACGAATACGTGATAATAACATCTAGAATAAGCTTAAAAGCACATATACATTGCGTGTCATCATTCCTTACGCAAATATTCAAGGTTTTAACCTTCAACTTGTTGACGTGTTCTAAAGGTCATTTTTGTTACACGAAACCTTAAACTAATTTTGGAAGGTACAAAATCATTAAAAATAATCTATTCGAATCACATCATGTTTCGGAAAAAAATGTAATAAAGTTAAACATAATCGTTAAAACATCCGAAGATAATCGTTACTATAGAACATAACATTATGCACACATATTACGAACCAAATTGCCAAAAAAAATTAACTTCAAAAAAGATAATAAAACGAAATGGACATCATACCTTTGAAACGAAGTATACGTAAATCTGGTGATTTTCTTCTGAAAACAAGAATTGGATGTTCTTTGATAACGTTCTTCGAAAGATCTATCTCCGCGACGATCAACATTAACGATATTAAGCAATTTCGCGACACTTTCTGCGAAATCGTCTCGACCCTTTCTGTGCCGGTAAGCAATTTCCACTGAAACTACTAGCCGCCGGCAAAATTTGAAAATTGCCGATCTTGATTGACCGACTATTCCAGTCGCTTATGAAACGTAATCTGCCAATCAGCTTCTCCCGCGTCCTCCTCTGTACACTATACACTAATGCACGTTATCCACAAGTAATACCGGGCTGCGCTACATTTCCAGAAACTACTACGACCTTTAATCTTTATTTAGAGCTTTTACCGTCTTGGAGGATTCGATGCATAAATTCCACACAGTTCGTCCGTGAAATTGTTCAAGAAACACTGAATTCCCTCGAACGATACACGTGCCGCGAAATAATCCTATTTTGATTGGTATACTTTCAAAATATTCGATGCGTCGATAGTGGCGCCCTAATAAAATTTTTACATTTTGTTCTATAGTGATTGAACTATGCTAACAGATTCTTGAACAGATTCTAAAATGCCGCGCAATCTTTTATGCGTTGCCAAATTCTTTTCACAAAATTATTTTAATCCTTTATATTCACAGTTGCTTGAAAATTAAGAAAGAAATTTTCTTCCTTCTGAAAATTTGAAACTTGCAGATATTACGATGGTAATGATGCTCCATACACTAGTTATGCATACTTTACATTGTCAAAAGGAGGTTCCAACGAATGGCTTATCTTTGACAAATATTAACATTGTCAACAGTCTCTACTTTGTTTTCGCGATAAAGTCGTTCTAAAAAATCGTAATGCAATTGCTTTTCAAAGAGCCTTAATTGTATTGCATTATTCAAAATGAAATTATGGTTAGAAAAGTCGTAGTTAGTTTAAGGCAATATCTGGAAAACGATTTCTTTTGAGATCATAGCCTGAAGTAATTCTTTAATAACTAAATGAGCTTATAAATAAAATTCATGTACAAAGTATTACAAAACGCATATTTTATATTTTTTTAAATAGTTATTACAACGAAAAAGATTGAAGTATTACATGTAATATACATAAAAATATATGATTAAATAGGGAGGGAATTATAAAAGTATTATTTATGATCTTACATACCAAAGTAACTGTTTAATAAGATATATTTTATTTTATTTCAGTTTTTAAAGATAAAAAAATAAATACTATTATCATTTCTAAATATAATTTCACACATATTTTACTTTGAAACTAAGTAAATTATATTAATCAAATAATTTATTTAGAGATGTCTTATCGCAATATGTTTTATTATATCTCTTGCTACAAGAATTATTTAAATTGAACAATTTTATTAGACATATTTCGAGTGCATGTAAGGCACGTAAATTGTGAGATTATAAACATTTAGTAAGAATAGAGTTACTAATTTTTTCAAATACAAAGATGTTTAATAACAAAATGTCAATTTTGTTACAGGACGCGACCGATAAATATTTATTTTACATACCACGCAAGAATATTGTATTTTCTGTGTTAGATGAAAGTTACTATAAAAATATAATATGCAAAATTACTATAATACATATATATGTTAAATAGCTTTTAATCTATTTAAATATAATCTTCGCCAAGCTTAATATTTTTGTACATTATTAACATAACTGCCTCTCTGAGTATAAGTACAAACTAATGAAATTCATAAAAATTTTTTCTGGTATATAGGTTCTGTATTCAAAACATTTTATCATTGCATTGGTTGGATCATAATATAATAATTGCTCATTCTGGATCAAATGAACACTTCTCCCTACTTAATAAATATTCGTTGCTGCGATGGTTACACTTGAATGTCAAATTATATAATTTACTTGTAGTCAATAAATCTGAAAATATTTAAAACATTCACCATCACGGTTTTTGCGTATCATCTTGTGTCTCATTTTCAACTTCATCATTACATATGTACATTGAATCTGAAGTATTTGCACCTAGAACAAAATATGTTTGTGAAAATATGTATTAACAATAAGTAATCCCTTTTTCCTTCAAAGTTGACAATATCATATTATTAACATCGTCTTAATATATTTCCAAGTTCATTTTTATTCCTAAGCTAATTTACAATAACATGTGTAACATTGTAGAGTATAATAATTTTAGAACAAAAATAGTTGCTTTAATCTATTCTAGTTTTATAAAAACTACAGATAATACTTCGTGACTGTTACTTATTTATTATTGCAAAACAAACAAAGTAATCCATTAAATATACTATTGCTAGAGAAAATATAAGGCCAACTATAAATTCAATTGAACATCAAATATCAGAATGTTTCAAACACAGATACATCTTGAAATAGAACTTAAAGCCAAATATAAAACCGAGATATTTTCAATGTTATTTCTAGATACTTATTTTAATATTTATTTATATATTTTTATGTTAAAATCTGAAACATATTTGATATAAAATTCAATGAAAATTTGCCTTCTCCTTCTTCAAATAATAATAAATTTCAATTAGTATGAAATGTGACGTAAAATTTTGATATAATTAAACTTGAAGTGATAGGTAATAATCTAATGATTGTAATTACACAAACAACAATAAGTGTTAGTATGTTAGATACCAGGTGGTACTGCCAGCAGCACCTTACATGCAACCGTTTATCATGCAAAAGTAACAAGACACATTTATACATATTTGATTATGCAATATACTATAAAGTAACTTTTCTTAGCAGGCAAGCTTCATCAGTTTTTACGTACAGATTATAATGTTAAATTCATACATTTCCCAATAATTGTTAAAGCATGAATATATCATAAAGCATAAATATAACATAAATAAAAGACCAATGATAGAATTAAAATAAAAATAGATAGTTGAGAGTGGAGTCCTTGTCGAAATAAAATTAAGCAAAATAATTGAAAAATGTAAGAGAATTATGACTTACAAAAATTAATATAAATGAGAAGATAAGTTCGATAATCAATTTCAATGTTCAACATTGATCAAATCTTTCTATGTTATTAATGATCTAAATCAAAATACAAATGGCCATTGAAAATGTAAGATATAATTAATTTAAATTAGATTACTACAAGATTGATTTGTAATATCTCAAAAAAAAAAATAATTAATTTTAATAATTACAGTATTCTTTGAATTTATTGTTATTTATCATTTAAATATAGCAAATAAAATTTATAATCTAACTTTTTCAAATAGCAGGTTATAACAATTTTTGAACTTAATAAACTGATTATCGTATCAAATGAAAAAAATTTGAAATCATGAAAATAAATTATGTACCAGATTTACAGCACTCTATCAGGAAAGGCCCAATGATGCCATTTATAAATATGTTGATTCAGCTTGCCCATTATTCTTAGAATCTAGATACTTGTCTGCAAGAAAGATGTATCCATATTATATAAAATTAACTTCATACTGATTTCACGTTAGACCTGTTAAAATATTTAGTGATAGGCATTTGAGGCGTTTCACAATCTCGAGGCGATTCGAAATTTCTTAATATTCTGGAAATTCGAATCACTTCGAACATAATTAAATTCTTAAAACCCTTGAAAATCATAATAAATATTAAATCTTAAAGCTTTATAAATGTGAACTCTTTAAAGTTTCAAGAAATCTTAGAAATTTCAGAACATAAAATAAGATAGAAACTTTATGAAATAAATTTCAACTTACTGATAGATACTTCAAGGATTCAATCCCTAGCAAATTGTGAAAATATGTTAAAATACAAGACGTATCATGATTCTTTTAAGAATTTAAAGCATAAAATCATGTTCGAAATAATTTGAATCCTTCGCTACACTTATATATGTATTCGAAGTGATTCGAAGTATTTCGGAGTGCATCACTAAGAATATTACATTAATTTTTCTAATATAGGATTTACTATTTATTATTTACAATTTATTATAAAAGCAAAACAAAATATAAAAACTGAAATGTTAAAAGTATAAAAAAATATAGGATAAATTTATGTTACCTTAAATAGTAAATCCCTTTAGTAATATTCACAATGTTTCAAATTTAGCAATATGCCTTACATGATTATTTTAGAAAAATATTTTTAAACAAAAGCAAAATTATATTTATTTATTTATGGTACTATATAGATGAGGATGATAACAATGTCTTTTAACAGATTAAGCGCCATGGTATTAATAATCAAAGTAAATAAACAAAAGAGGAAAATGTGCTTTTTTTATTGGTGATTTAACAATCATCTGTAACAGTCACCTTCTGATGAAAATAAATCCATAAGCTTGATACTTTCAAGAAACATTTATTTTAAAAAACTATCAATTTTAACAAGTTAAGCGCCTTTGATTCCTTGAAAAAAGCAGTTATAGAACAAAAAGACAATTTCATACTATTTCCCTCCATTTTCTTAAACCATACAGCAATTTAGTTTCAAAAATATTAAGTAGATAAACATCTTCGACATATTTTTATAGTAAGATGTATGACAAGTTTTATAATCATATTGCATTTAATAATTTCGGGCGCTTAACGTGTTAAAAAAGATGAAGTTATAACATTTTCTTACTTTTTTTCTCAAAAACTGTCCATTTAACTCCAAGCGTGAGAACAATTCATGCACTGTGCAAAAATAATTACATTTTAATCATATCTAGATTATTACTTTCTTTTTATATTTACTCGTGATTTAAAAGACTGATATAATTTTTAATGACAGCCCTTAATAAAAACAATATTCTAACTTCACGCAACGTTTTCCTCTATAGAATGTAAATCAATGGGTAACAAAAAATATGCCTTTAATCTTATTACTTGGTATTAAAAAATTATTAGCAATTAGTAATTTATTTCATGAATAATTCATAAATCTTGCAACTAATATACTACAAGCAATAATGCATTATTTTTTGGTTGAAAATGTCCATATTATTCTTGCAAAAGATGCTCCCAAAACAAGACAATGAAAAACTTTTCAAAAAAATCATAAAACTTGTACCAACTTGTGTATATGTATGTATGTGTACATCATACATTAAGCTGATTAGTAGCAATTTTCATACGGACATGCAAATATGGTGCTAAGACAGAATTTCGTTTTCATTTTAGATATATGAACGCTGTTTCACTTACCTGCGATCATAAGATCGACTAAGGCTTTGTCCTTTTGTATGTACAATGCTGTAAGGAAGAAAAATAAGCTGCCAATGACTGCCACAAACATTGTAAGAAACAAAGCGTACTGCAAACTGCGAAATTCAAGAAGTGCATTGTCAGCTTGGTCTGTTATGTCTTTTACTTGACCGTCTATACTCAAGTCTGAAAGAAGAACTGTTTTCAGTCCTTCTGATAACTGAAATCAATCAATAAATGTGCCAAAAATTAACAATATAGTGACATAGACAAATATGAAATATATAATTTAATAAAATAAAGATTTAATATATATTCTCGATTTATTTAAACTTGCACAGATATTTACCAAACCAATAAGGTAAGGACTTCCTGCATCTCCAAAGGCATGTGCAATAAGTATCTGGAAAGCTTCTGCTGTAGATCTCCTTGTTGGTATTACTACATACTATAAGATTTCAAAAGAACAATCACTGGAAAAGTGAATTTAATATACAAAATACATAGAACGTAAAAATACAAGGACCGTACCAATAATATATCTGCTACAATAGACCAATTTAAGTTTAATGATAATTGTCCAAAGAATATGAGTATATAACATGCGACAGAGTCTGTATTAGCAGTTATAGTCGCGAAGAACAGTAATGGTACACTAATTAAAAGTCCCGTAGCACATATCAGAGGATCAGTTTGCTGCCACCGTACTCTTAATTTTTGAGCTAGAAGTGAACCCAGTGGCACTCCTATTAAGCCAGCTACCATTCCTATTAATCCAAATTTATATGCTACACTGAAATAGTTAAAGTAATTAGAAGCTATAATTTCTACAAATAGAATAGCTTAGGTTAAATAAATAAGAAATAAAATAGAAACACACTCATCTGGATCAACATTATGCCCATTAGGATGCAATGCAAATCCTAATTGTAAAAATGTTGGAGCCCACCAAGCTAATGCACCAGCAACAAATGCCACACATGTGAATCCAGCAGTAGAAAGCATAAAACTTCGACTAGAAGATAAAAAAGTAATAGCAATATAAAACACAGATTATATATTTGCTTTAATATTTACTTTTTCAATAATGCCTTGACATCATTTGACCACGCAGTATTTGACAAGTGAACTCCACCTTCCCTCTCTCCTCTAATAGGATCTCTTACTACTGCAAGCAATAAAATAATTGCTATTACACCTAATAATGGAGTAATGCGTAAACCCCATTGCCAAGCACCAGTGGCTCTTGCTGCCTCACCACCTATTATATACCCTAAACCACTGGAAATTAAATTATCTTTAAAATTAACATTAAGTACATTAAAATTATGTTTCTTTATTGCTTTAGTATTAAAATTTGAATTTACCTTCCAACAGGAATTGCAAAATAAAATAATGCGAGCATTTTAGAACGCACATCTTTTACAAATAAATCACTAATTATTGTTGGAGCAATTGTGGAGTAACTCGCTTCTCCTATTCCAACAAGTGCCCTGAATAAAAGAAACCATCCAAATGTCTGAAATATAATTTTATTTTGTATAGTATAAGGATTCCTTTTTAAATTAAATTATTACAGTTCTTTGATTTTTGTTGATAACATTCCTAACATTACCTTCATATAAGATCCAATAAATGTTGTTAAACACCATAGAAATACGCCACTACTCATAATAACCTTCCTATTGTAACGGTCTCCCAAATACCCAAATAAGGGTGCAAATACCATATAACTTAAAATAAATGCAGTTTGAAGTAACCCAGATTTGTCATTAGTGATTTTAAAATCATGTTTTATCTCCGTTAGTACTCCTGCAACGTTGAAAACAGACTTTACATACCTTTGTACAACACAACTTTTTGAAGCATGACCATAACCTTTAAGATATTATAACGAAATACACACCAGCGACCGTAAAACGATCCATGTAGTTTATTAAATTAACGAAACACAGTACACCGACTGTAATCCAGTCGATCCTACTGATCATTCTCATTTCCGGAAACATTACTCTTTTTTTTATTCGTCTTTCTCTAGAAGTATTGTGAGCATTTTCGGCGTTCACCATACGATACTCGTACGTCGACACATTTGGAGTGACTGCTTCATCAACCATGACTCGAAAAATTTGTATCGGTGCCAATTATTATTTACAGTGATACAAATTTAATTGCTTATAAAAATATTTTAACCCTCTTGTATCGTAGCATAACCTTAAGCAGATTTCATTTTACGATACAATGAATTTTCACATACTGAAATATCATTACCAACGTACCAACACATTTCTGCCACTTATCTGCGAAGCTAACAAAAATAATTTATATAATGTGCGTTTAAATTATGTTCTACAGTTAAATAAGATGCATAACAATAGCATATCACAAATCGTGCCTGTGCCACAATATGTATGTATGTGCAAGTCTGACAACTATTAAAATTCAACATTTCGTTATAATTTCTCGACAGTACTTACATACATCATATTTTATATAGAATTATATAGATATATTTATACGGAATTAAAATAAATCCTTGTCGTTCGCAATATCTTTATTTTGTTATTCAATCTTATCTTAAGATATAATTTATGCTTAATAAGAAAAAATGTAGAAATATTCCAAAGTAGTTAAACGACATTCAAATATTTTTATTGTTGTTAAATAATATTCAAATTGCTTTTACTCATGTTCTTGACTTTATTAGTAGTATTTCAATATTCCTTTCATATATAAAAAACTGATATACATTCAAAGTGTTAGTGTTTACTAACCTGCAACCTGCAACTTTCATTTCTTATGCAGCGATATACATACTTACATGTGTGAGATACACACGTATTGCTTCGTTACGTGTACGTAATTGCATACATATAAAATATGTACAATGTACAGCCATATAAATATGCATACATATTTAAAACAGGTACTCTTAATTTCAAAGACTGCGATCTGAACATGTTAAAATGGAAAAAAATTAAATACGTAGCAATTTTTCTCCAAAATTACCGTTCCAGTTGCATATAACTATATATATACTCAAACTATATAATGATGAACATAAATATTATAGAAATATACAATTTCTAATTTCTTTTGCATGTTTTTAATATTGTACTTTTATTGTTGATAGACGCAGTACACAGATTTTACATGAATTCGCTGATTTGAACACACTCGACTTGGTGCCCGGCTAAACATTCTCCTATCAATATCAAATTTACAGACAAAAATTCTGTCGCAGAATATTATTCGACTATTGAACATCGTACTGTAAAGACCGGTTAGAGCATATAATTTTGTGTGAAGTGTGTGACCTATTAATTACATAGTATACATAGTATTCCCTGCTATTCTCATTGCTATCCCGTTATTCTTTACGTACAGCTATTAGGTTTGTCTAATTAATACGTGTTCGTTTATTCATTTAATGAACATTATTATAAAAAAATGGAATATGGATGACAGGTTGACTAACAAATAATCTGATGCCTTCTCATGGAGATTTGGCAATGTTTCATTTATTGTAATGAATGCAGTCTTATGTCTTTTCATTGGATCATTGACTCCGTTTCTTTAAGAAATGTTGCGTCTGTAAAATGTCCATAATTCTTTTACTAAGATCATGGAAATACAAATCACCTGATGGAGTTAAAAAGACAGTACAAGGGTGATCATACGTCAGCAGCTTGCAACATGATTGCAACCTTTCGTCATTAGTCTTGCGTATATTTTAATATGGAGGCATAAATTAACATTTATTAGAGTGTTGTAAACACTCTACTGTGTTGTAAACACGCCTACAGTAACGCGTGTATCTCGAGAATTTTCTATCGTTCTTTCTTTTCTTTCTTATTGACTGCGAACTAGTTAGTAATGTAAATTAATAAAATACTCTTCTAGTTAAAAATTTGAGATTTTACTATTTTATACTTGAATTTGATAAATTACTGTTGCGATATAGGAAGGATGTTGCCAGATAATAATGCCAGATAAATAAGCGATAAATAAATAGAAAGCAGCAATAAAAACTATATCATTTCAAATCAAAAATGTAGCCTTTATTTTAAAAGATACTTTTCTAACTCTCTTCTTACTTTTAAAATACAATTGTCATATACAAGTATACAATGCTATAATTATAATGAAACACATTTAATCATTTATTTGTTACGAGCGCATTTATGACGAAGGAACATGTTTCTTTAAATGTAATTTACCGATTTGCAGTTGTTTAATCGTTTACGTAAAACATGTTTTTACGCGATACAAGCCATTTTAATCGCATATCTCATTAATGGTTACTATTCTCAATTACATTGAGATAACTTAATGATCACTAATGTCTTAGATATTTCTTAAGTAATATATATTATGTAACGAGTAGAAGGTGTAAATAATGGAAAACAATAATGCAGAAGAATTCATAATAACATATATTCTATATAACACAATACTTACATAGGTATGTCTATGTATATATTTTTTTGAATTGGTATATATTTATATATATAATATAGGTAATAATTGATCATTATTATATATATATAATATATACGTAATAATTAATAAAATATAATGTTTAATAATATTAGTCGTATATGACTATAATATATTATTATCTCGTTCTTTATCATCGTCATCGTCGTCGTCGTCGATCGATTAACTACTTTCTACCATTTATATTAATTCTTTCTATGTGTAATAACAATGATCTCAAAAGGCTTATACAATATTCGGCTAGCGTATAGATAGCTTGAGATTTCTTATTTGTCGTTAAATATTTATGTTTTTTCTTATAGTACACATGGTGAATTCATTTTTCGAACCTTACAATGTCATTCTTTTTTTTATTTATCTGTGCTTAATCCTACTTTGCAAATACATTTTCACTGTCGTCGCTGCATTATGTTCGATACAATATGAATACAATTTTAAATACAGCTTTTCTGTTTGAAGCGCTCTTTTAACGCACCTATGTCAGTTTTTACGGTCATTTTGCTTCTGCCAAGTATCTTTATCGATGTTTTCAAGAATCGATTGTTTCCATTTCGTTACAGACACATTAAGTAGTACAGTCCATGCAACCAATCAGTACGTACTTGATGTAATAACCGAAATCTTTCCTCTTTTTTTTTTGGTATTGGAACAATTGTATCCAAGTAATTTTTTCATCCTGAATCATAAATTAAGAAAATACGAAATCCGTAATTAAAGTATAAAATACGGTATTCCAGTGTAAAATTGATTAAACATGTTATATAATACTTTATGAATTCGAAAGAATCGAACTTCACGATACTGTGTTTAGAGGTTTGATTATACCCTGTCACAAAATTCCGTGTTCGAAATGTCAATGGAAACGAAGATAGAGGGAAGGTGAGCGAGAGACAGACACAACGATACATAATTAATTCAATTGGAAATAGTGAAATGTAATGATTAGGTAATAAGTCAAAATACTTTGTAGTTTGTTGTTTAAATTCTTCATCGTTTTTCTTATCAATCTCGAGATATTAAGTCGTTAATACGTAACGTGTGTCTTCAATAAATACATCGTGAACTTGTAAAGCAACGAGCTTGCATTGTTCACGCAGGTCCACAAATGAACGTTCACAGAATAGAGAGGTAATGACGACGTTAACGATGAAGTTACTGGATGTATGAAATGTAACTCACTTTCTATACTCGTGATTGCTTCGATAACCACATGGTGATTGCAAAAGTGACAAAAAAGAGGTGTTTTGCACGTAACATTTTGCTACGCGCGCAATTGTTCCGTAATTTTTGGGTTAGGCCCGTTACTGCAAGAGAAAAAGTTGTATTATCGAAACGAACGTGTTCGTGTGTTTCCAGTGTGTGTTATAATTCGTCGGTAGAGCTTATTATCGACGGAAACACACGATGCAATCGGTTACTTTAGCCCGGGTAACAAAAACGATTCGTCGAACAATGCATGCTGTAGGTGTTCCAGCAGGCATGAAAGGCCATATCGGGCGATGCGATTTAGCGACGCCAATGCACCGCTGTTCGTCTCTCGTTCTTTGTGCTAGATTTCGTTGACACGCGTCGGAAAGAGGGCGTGTATAAAAACACAGGACACCTATTGCTATATTAGTGTATTGCAAATACAGGTTTTTGACCCCTGTGTATTGTTGGATTGGTCGACTTGTTGCGACGCTGATAATTCGCTATCGTAATAAATATCTACGTGCGATATTTTCACCGTCCGAACGATTCACGAATTATCTTCGTCTTTATTTCTTTTCTTCGTTTTATTATTCTTCAAATTGAATGACCGTGTGTAGAGAACATTTCTTAAAAATGGCTTTACGTTTAAATATTTATACAATAGTATCGGGTAGTGTTATTTAAAAAAAACGTCGTAAGACGAGCGTGTGTATACCTCTATATATGTATGTATGTATGTATGTAGGAGTATACAAGCACAGGAGTCATTTTGACAACGTACTTTCTACATCGTTATCTACGATCCGCTCAGCTGATCACAACGAACATATATGTACGTTGAATCGGATCGAGTTATGAGCATTCTCAGTATCGGATCGATGTTCTCTTCGATAATATTCACTATTTTGGAAACGCGTCTCGGTCGTGTCGAACGAACATAATTATTGCGCGAAGATGACAATTCGTTTCAGGGTACCGTTTGTACGCCCAGTTTTCGATACCCGATAATCCGATCCTGATATGCTTTATTATCTAATCCCGCGCGTGCAACGTTGGAGACCAAAACAGTCTCAGCGGACACACCGCGAAGATAAAACAGTCTTTGCGTAAAAGGAGTCTTCGTATGCGTGGCGCGCGTCGATGTTACGTATCTTAATATTTATTATCTAATAAAACAAATGAAATTCGCCGCCGTCTATTATCTAATTAGTAACGCGTTGGCAATGTGCACTCGAATATGTGCCTTAGTTCCTTGGTATGAACCACGCTTTTTTGGTCTTCGACGCGCGAAGAACGCGGACAAAAATTCTCAAACATAACCTTTTAAAACATTATATATCCTGGAACAATATGTACGAATTACATAGGGTAGTACATCAGAAATTAAAATACTTTCTTCACTGTTAAAGATACGAAAAAATGTAAAAAGTGAAAATTATGTTCGATCGTTACTCGACGCATGTATGTTATGAAAAACAATATCTTGAATTTATGGTTGTATTACAAAAAAAAAAAAAAAAAAAAATGGTTAAACCTGTGTAATTTGTAAAATAATATGATACTTCTAAAAAAAATTGTTATTTATCTCAAAAAATGTCTGAATTTTGATTTCTACATTTTTTCGTATCTGCAATGGAAAAGGAAATACTTGCATAATTAGGTGTGTCATTTCTGACAGATCATCTTGTATACATTACCAGTGCTACCAGCGACAGATATACCACTATCTCGTTATATCACTGATTACGTGATACGCGTCGAGAAAAAGCTTCATCCTATACCAATACCAATAATTAATGATTATGTTTTCTTTTCCTAAAGCAATCCATATCACACTGCAGATTCTTACTTTATAGTACGTCTAATAATATCGAAAATTTCGTTGCGCCTCCTATAATTTCATTCTTCAGATATCTATAAATATTGCTAACGATTACTGCAACTACTTTATCGATACAGCTCTACGAATCCAAGAAACTGTTTACGATTAGAAGAAAGATGATATTGAAGATTTTTGTTAATTACTAAACACGTTTCTATGATCGTGTATGTGCGTGTTCGTGTATTAAGATTGGGTATAGTGACGGGTTCGACGGAATATTAAATACAGTCGCGACAAGTAATTAAGAGCAGCATTTTCAGCAAGCACAAACGAATGAAACTTCAATGGACTGTCGATTGATCGATTAGGGGCACTGTACTCTCTGATATTGACCTGTTCGAATCGGTGTACATACTTAATTTGTGCTCGTAGAAAATTCATCGAAGCTTCATCTCTAAACACTTTCCATTATACATATTTTATTTTCTTTCTCTTTTATTCATTTTTTCGTTTTATGTACAAAGCCTAACGTACAACGAAGTAATCTGAAATTTTACTACATTTTTATAATATTATTCGGGTAAAATATATGTAATTTTGTTAATGTAAAGAATGTTAATTGCTAGTAAATTTATGGAATTAAATAAATTCTTAGAGAAAAGTTTTGTAGGATTTAATATTTCTTATTCTTTTTTTCTATCTAGTATATTAATTAATAATCTAACATCGCAGATATCGATCATGCTTAGGATACAGAAAGATCGTTGGACAGAATCACTTTAAAAATTCGATCGATCAAGGATACACGCCTTTAAATTTCGAAAAGAATTTCACAAAGTGGCTTAAAAACTTTTATTTGGCCGGGTGAATGTCCGAAGCTGCGATTATGTCTCATTATGGCACGAGTAAAAGCGCACAGCGATAAAATTTTCCTCTAGACGTATATTCGCCTTCTTTTATCGTTCTGATAGATTATATATGTATATATGTATATACGCATATTTTTTTGAGCAACAAAATAAATATTATGCGATATATAATTGAAAGACCTTAGTCAGTCGAAATAAGAATTAGTGATACTCTAGTCACTAAATTATTTACATTACTATCACAATGCAATATTAAAATTAATAATACACAGCTAAATGTTTCGATATATCGTCTCTATTATTGCCGATATAGAAACGAAACTACTTAATAGATAAAATAATCTAGAAAAAATAAAACGTTGACTAAAAATTTTTTAATTGTTCAATACTCTCTGTGTACTGAAAAAGATATATATATATATCAATTATTAAATTTTTAAAACCTAATATCAATTATTCATTTTTTTCATTCATTCAATTATTAATAAATTATTAAATCCTAATAACACGATAATTTTCATTCGTTACTTCCCTTTCTTAATTTACTATTAAATTTACTATTTATTAAAAGAACCGTTAAAAATACGTAAAAACGAAATTTAAACTTTTGAAAGATGATCATCACAATATAATTTATTTAATACTATACATACATACATGTGTATTCTGCACTGTTTACGCGATCGATGCATAGATTTTTACGCGTTACAATTTACTTTAATAAACACGATAACTCTGTTTTTGCCACTTGACTATTCATGCAAACGTATCGTGCGATGGCATGTACCTACGTGTCAACGAAAAAAAAAATTAAAGCAACTTAATCTTGGAAGTATGGAAAGTATGAATTAATAAGTCAATGCGACTTTTTTTACCGGTTAGTTTATTACCGGGAGAGAGTCCAACAATAAAATTTACACTTCAATGAAATTCCATCTTTTTTATTCCATCTATGACTCGTTCCACGAATGATATATGCTCGAATCGTTCAGGCGTTGTATAATGTGACATAACCACAGCAGCTTTTACGTTAACCTATGACACTATATTTTGTTTTTTTTTTCTCGATAAATAGTAGCTTCTGCAGCGATATACGGATGTAAATATTTGATAAGAGTCGCTGGTTGCACGCCGTGCCAGCCCTCTTTCGGATCTTATGGTCAATTGTATAATACGTCTTGGATAGCTGGATAGCTTAATCCATTGTTATACATATTGATGCACGGAGTATTGCATAATACTAACAAGTTCCTTATAACGCGTCGATAAGAATCTCGCGCATCTTTATCTTGCCTTTTCTTTTTCCTTTCCTCTGACATTCACATGATCGTTACCGATAGTGATGCTAATTAATAGCTTGTTCTTTTTTTTTTTGTTAGAAATGATGATAATGACGATGACGATGGAAATAATAATAATCAATAAAAATTAATAATTAATAATGGTAATAATATAATATAATATAATTATAATTATAATATAATATAATATATAATAATATATATAATATAATATAATAATATAATATAATATAATATACTATTAATAATATGTCTTTACTTTGTGCGATCGACCAAGTGCAAACGCTGTCTAAAAGGCGGCCAGCGGCAAAAGGGATTCCGCTTTCATTGATTCGAAATCAATTTATAAATACGTCTCGCCTTCTGCCCCGCGTCGGTCAGCGACGATTTTATTAAACAGGTACATGCAATGAATTTTCCTCGCACTTGCGAAGATGTCGCCGCTTTAATATCCAGCATGCTTCTATGTAATGTAATATGTTTACCGTGTTTGTGTGTGTGAACGGCGCCCCCGGTCGACCGCACGATCAAAAATTGCATTTCATTAAATCGATATGAGATCGTTTTGGTATGATAATCCCGGCCATTTAATTTCTCTGCGACTTTTCTTGTTTCTTTCCCATCCGAATCTCGGCGATCGTGCTGGGACACACCAGAGCCCATGGATTGATTATCCGGGGCGATCGCTGTCTCTGCTGTCATTCAATATAGGATTTTGATCGCCCCTAATTGGCTCGCTTGTCGAATCGATCGAATGTCCGGTTAATACGCGCGCGGACTATGCTCGGCTATCGCAGCCGTACAGTGTTGCCAATGGGGCGATGGGACTCTTTTTACACGGCCATTTCAGCTGTCACTGCGCGAGATCTCAACGATACATCGGTCCGCGAGAGACGAATTGCGAGCATCGTGCGAAGAAAATCCGCCGATTCGATCGGAATCGATCGTCCGATCGAATCACCGTACATACGTCCATTCTGGCAACACTGTAGACGCGAGAACGACGTTTTCTTTTTCTCCTAATCATTCGTATTGTCGTTGGAGGATAGTCGGCAGAAAATGATCGGGCCCAGGTTTTCGTCCCCGGCGTTTGAACGTTTTCAGGCGATCTATTAAATGCGATTACATATATTTTACAATAATAACGAATCGAGTTCACGACTCGATGCAACGAATTCGACTAAGTAATATTGACGTTTACTTCGCGAGGAGATACGTATGAAATATATTTTCAGTACCTATCGGCTAGCCACTTTGATCGAAACGGGAGAAGGGCAACCAGTATGACAGACGGTGATCGCGAAGATACGCGTCTATCGTTTAAACGAGTCGTCCCGCTTTTTTCCGGAACACATTTGCTTCGATCAAAACGGCCTCACCGTTGTTTCCGTATATGAAATAAACCTGAGGTATCTTTAAGTCTGTAAAGCTTCCGTTACGAAACTTTTAAGTTCTCGTTCTCGTTCCGTTCTCATCGCGTTTAAATGTTTCTCTTTCGCGTTAAATGTCCATCTTTTTTGCTTTTTTTCCCTACAAACTTACCTTTGTTATTCTTTGTTATTTTTTCGTTTTTTTTCTGTTTTTTATACTTTTTTTTTCTTCGAATTTTTATTTTAAGATAAAAGTACCAGAGAATATTTGGCATTTCAGATGGCACAATCGTTTAACCTTGTACTGTGAGTTTCCACGTTAGTGCCTTTATTTGAATTCCCGCCAAAATTCTCTTTTCGCTTCTGACACTTCTCCACGCAAGAAATGATCTAGCGTCAGTTTGTTCGAACTCCTTTCTCTGTTCAAAGGCATAACGGTAAAATCAAGTTTTTCCTTTCTGGATGATGCTCGTTCGTTTAGGACAATGTTTCCGTTTCTTCTACACGGATACGAGAGAAATTAAAATTTCGTCTGACTTGTGCCGAATAATACCACATACTTGGCTCGTTGTAAAAGATCGATCTATCAAAATTTCTGTAAATTTCAAAAAATTGTGGGACCGCGGGGTACGTGTATTTTCTATACATGTATAAGAAATAAAAATAATGACAGAAACAAAAGAAAAGTAATTATTCTCGTAACGTACTAAAAATAACGGTATCGCTGATTAAAATTTGAATAAAAATTAAGATATTAGAGTGTGCAGGCTGTGCCTTAAAAGCGTCTTAACAAAAGAAATATTTAATCGCTTCTTTGACATTAAACATACGTAAAACTGTGTTAAAAACACACAATATTTGCCTATAAAAAGAAAGTTTAAGTTAAAAGATCTTTGTCTAAGATTTTGTGTAAAAAATTCTTAATCGCATGATATATCAATGTTGTACTAATAATGAAAAAATATTTTGTAGAAAACAGAAGTTTTACAAAATTTTCAATATAATGTTCTAATTTCGTTGCCTCCGATATTTTTTTCATTTCTTTTTAACGATCAATAATCAAGGGATCCACTTTTTCAAACTACCCCTTGTGTTCCTTCCACTCGTAGCATTATTCGGCGTCCTACTGTAGTTTTCCGGAAAAGTATGCCGATTTTAATCGTACGGCCGAGAAACCATTTTGGTTCGGTAATTTTGATTTAAAAAAAGGAACCTATTTGGACGGCAATTACTTTCTATCCTATGCACGCTCGCGGTTTGTTCGCGCGAGCTTGCACTCAATTCGCGACTTTCATTTCCTATTTTTTCTTCGCTTATTTGTTCCTTGACATTCATTTCGCAAACTAGTTCACGAGGAATCATTCTCCGTTCAGAATGTTCCTACGAAATCCTCCTTTGTAAAATCGTAACAATTCAATGATCTTGATCATTTCTTTTTTTCTAGGATCAGCGGGCGTAAGTTCTTGCGTTCGATCGAGCACAGTGACATCGACTAATACTTTATGCCGTTCTAATTCGTCTATGAAATTCTATTCTCAGGAAATTCACTGAGACTCGATACGAAGGCCACGGGTGAAGAACACGATAACACGATAGCATTTCCCGTATATTTTGTAGAGTAATTTCGATCAGTGTCGATCGATTCCATATGAAAATTATCTTATCGTTTAATTTTCGAATTAAAAATGTATTTTATCGTAGTCTTTGACGACGTTTTAAGTTAATGTTACTTGAGTCTTATAAAAACATTGTGGATTGATCATCTGTTTGCAAAAGGCGAATCCTTCAAACTGCTTCATATTGAAAAGATCAAATTAAAGGTGAGAAAACTAACGAAGATGGGACCTGTCGTATTTTCACCGCGCGGTCTTCGTATTGTTATGTGTCCGCTACCAGTCAAACCGATCGAAGAAACAAAAGAAAATAGATTTTTTCTAAGTACGTAGATAATGTATCTAGTATTAAAAAGAGAAGAGAAAGAAATAGAAAAACTATTTCGCAAGATTTATACAATCCTCGTGGTACGACAATGACGAACTGTGTTTAAGCGACTTGTTCTCGACGAAGAGAATCCTGAACTCCACAGATCGATTGAAATTTGGTAAACACGATCGGAGATACGACGGCGTCTTTGGTTCGGAAATACATGATTCTATGTGCCTGTATGCGCGTGTCGCGAGAAAACGTAATGTATCGCCACGATAATAATATAATTGGTCTGATTTCGTGATTCTTCTTTTTCTCCGCGGAATTTGACACGGTTTTGCACAAAAAAGAACTCCGTAATTGACACTTCTCCTCCCTTTTCTTTCTTTCTTTTTTTCCCTTTTTTTTTTTTAAATGTTTATTCGCCCGACGAATCTCTTAATCTCAAGTAACGTTAAAGTGTTAAAACGGGCATATATATGTATATACTTACAACGTTAATATACATATAACTATCATATATAGATATATATATTAAATATCGATACACGATTCGAGAGTGATATAAACCGTAAAATTATGCGAGCAAACAAGGATAAAACACGTGTGTGAGGAGAAAAAACATCGTCGCGCGATTAAATTGTACTAGAAAAATGAGCATCGATTAACACGATGGAAGTAGTCTCCTCTCCGTAAATACGAATTAAAATAGAGAGGGAAAGAAACGAACGGACGTTAAATATATACCTACAGTCTTTGAAATACCCTTTGAATTTTTTCGTTTCGGTGTTCGTTAAAAAAAAAAAAAAAAAAAAGGAACGAGACGCTGGTCTCGTTAACAGAAACGAGTAACAACGGTCCTAATAATATCAAACATCAATGACAAAGAATCAGTTTAAATTAGTCGATGAGACAACAACGAAATCTATCGCTACGTTTCGAAGCAACCTCTTCCAAAGCGAACATAATATCGTCGTCTAGAGACTTGATGCGTACGAGTTCACCCGTGTATCACGTCGCAAAATTTATGGAGATCAAATGATTTCTTTCTTTTTTCTCTCTATGTGTGTTCCTTTTTTTTCCTTTTCTTTTTTACTCTTTATTCTATTATCGTCTCTTTCGATAACCGAAAAAGATGATTCGTATATAAGTTACGCGCGAGTCGTGCGAACGATCGAAAGCGAGAAGGGAGCACATTTGACGATGTTGGTTTAAAGTAGAAGCGTCCCGCGATAGACAGACAAAGAAGTTGCTGAACGTTTAATATCTGCCTCACAAATTTTATATGTTTCATTTATGTTTTTCCATTGTTCTACATACACGTGTATATATATATATATATGTATGTATGTATGTATATATATATATATATATATATATACACACGCATTTATACACATATGTATATAATCAGAAAGCAAGATCTTGAAAAGAGAATCTCGCTGCTAGGGTACAATCGATCGATCGATTCAACTGCGAAGCCTATCTATCTATACCGAAATTTCGTGCATGCAGCTTCATATTCTTATTATTCGTTTTTCCTTCTATCGGCGAACACGGTCTTAGGTCGTCGAGAGGAGGCTAGCAAGCAGCCTGAGCCTGACACACACGATGGTATCTTCGTGGTGTGTGTGCGTGTGTGTATTTTTTCGTATACGAAGCTCGAAACGATATTTTAATCGTTTTCCTTCGTTTTTATACCTCCTTTTTTTGTTTTTTTTTCGTATAATTTTTTATTCGTTTCATTGAATTACTTTTTAATCTGGCAGTATAACAATTGGTGTATAAAATTTTGCTTCCGCGCGTTTGCCCTTCTTTCTTTTCCCTGCGTTTTTAAACCATTACCTTATCGACACGTCGTATTATTTTCGTCGCTTTTTGTCGACCCGTCGTCATCCCAATAAAATTCATGCCTAATTTATAGTATCGGCCCACGGTGATTCGCCTAATTAATTCGATAAAATTTCGAGAAAAAATATCACAATTGCCTGTAGGTTCGCGGCGAATCTTCGTTCTAGACATGCCCGCCTGCGTCCTTCAAGGAAGAACAATCGGTCAAATCGAATATTCGATTTGTTTTCACGGTCTTCCGTTCGTCCGGAACGCGCGTCGCGTACGTCCCCCACGCTATATTACATACGACAAAGAAATTATACTATATCGACCCCCCACGAAACGTGCCATTCGCAAACGAATATTTCATGTTTTAGCTAAAGCCACGGAACGCGAGACTTTTTACGCGAGTCGATAAATTGATACGAAGCGAATCGCGCGAATATTCGTTTATTGGAAGTATACTTAAAAATGACTCGCAGCGAATACAAAATCACGAATTATAAATTCGCGGATTTATGAAATTTTTAAAAGCGACAGTCTCGGGTAACAAGAATGAAACGTTCATTACGCCAATAAATATGTTCCTCCATACATATTCATCGAATAAATATTAAAAATTTCAAGGCGATCGTTAATTTCTACCGATTAAATATTTCGACACAACTTTTTCTGGTTTAAAAACATTCCCTTCCCAATCAACTTTCTGGATAGTATGCGCGTTAATTTCGAATATTCGTTCGTTTCGTCTCGCATCAATTTCAAGACCAGCTGAAATGATCTTACGCAAATATACGTTCGATAATATTTCTAAAGATCGGCGAACATTCGTTGACGAATACGCGTATGCGAGAGCACGCGAGGGGCCACCGTGAGGCAAACGGACGAATAATCAGCCGAACAAACGAACGGCCACGATGTGGGACACGCACGCGTGACACACGGACCCACGGGGACTCTCTTTTTCTGCGAGGATCGCGTGACAATCATCCACATCCCTCGAAAAGGCAAGCGAAGAGAGCCCAGCGAGGAAATGGAGCCTAGACGCTCTCGTCGGATGAAGGAAGACCTATTGTAATGACCTAAGAGTCGGTTCGGGAACCAGCACGTATTTTCAGAGGCACGCGTGCTCATCCGTACGATTCTTGAGTCGCGTGTCTCTTTGTTTTCCTTTTTTTTTCTTTACCTAACGAATCACGGAAAGATTCTTTTTTTTTCTTTTAAAATTCTTGTTTTTTGGCGAACCGGAAGCGAGGTCATGTTCCGAGCCCTCTTACATTCCATCAGAGACAGGAAGAGAGAAAAGACTACATAGAGATAACAAAGAGAAAGAATGGAGAAAGAGAGACAGAGAGGGCGCGACAGTCTAAGGACGCCTCGTCCAGTACGCCAATTATTCGCTATCTACTAATCAAAACCCCTTATTACGGCTAAAAAGACCCTGACGGAGTTTGCCAAGTGCTAGACGAGAGTGATAAGATATCGTTCGACGATCGGTCAACGATCTTCTATTTCTATTTCTTTTTTTCTTTCGTTACAACGTTACACTCGATTTTCTTCTTCTTCGCTCTACCATCGCTCGACAACGCAACATATATCTGTGTATTTTAGACCAAGTCAAACACGATTCTTTCCTTTACGATTCTATATCCTTTTTTTTTTTTTACCACGTAGTAAACAAACGCGAGATCAGCCCTTCTAACCACCCGCCATCCGTCATGGGATTGACGTATTTTTCTTGACCCGTGCCCCTCTCATCGCCTCGTTTCCATAAAAGAGGGAAGCGAGGAGAACGGCGAGGAAACACGACGGGTTTAGCGAGAAGAATAAGAAGAAAAAACAGGAAGAAGTGGTGTTTCGCTGTTCGATATGAGCCGCGCTGAACATCACAGACCACACAGAGATCGTTCTTCGATCTTTGGCGCTTTCTTCGTTTTTTTTTCGAATCTATTTATATATGGATCCGGTCGAACGGAAGATGGTGGACGATACTGCAGGATACGTCTTCGCTGTCCCGTGACCATGATACAACGCGAACCACGCGAGAGGAAAACGCGCTTTCATCGCGCCTGTATCAAGCGAGTGGTCGCCATCGCCGCGACGACAACAACGTCACAATTGACGACGACGACGACGACGACCGTTCGTAACTTGACTTGTTACAACTCGTGGCTGTCTGTAACTGTTCGACTGTTGTGGAAATTTGCAATTGTTGTTTGCTGGCAGTTGGCGAGAAGTTTAACGTAGCATTGGCAAACTCTGGGGTCGGCTCGGCGACGGTCTCCGCCCGCGGACATACGAACGGGGCGGCCGCTTGGCCTAGTCGCCGAAACGGCTGCAGGCCTTCTTCCATTTGCATTGTGTGCACCATTGGTCACGATGCTCCATACCGTAGACCTTGCGGCATTTCTTCGTCTCGCCGCGGATCCGTCGCGGCGACGACGGCATCTTGCCGGTAGACACCGTCAGCAGGCCTATGTTCTGCTGATACGCCTGGAACGGCCGGGGCGACAACTTTATGTGCTTGATCGGTGTACCCTGTTTTGTGAAAAGAGAAATCAAATTTTAGTAATCGCACGTGGAAGGGCTTTTGTAATTTGGTTCTTTCTACGTTTGGACTACGGTTGGACTGCGTTTATTTGGCTCGTTTGAATTTACTGATTTAGCAACTAACGTAATCTTGATCGATAATGCACGGTGTGTATTAAAACGAAAGACCTTTTTTTTCTTCGTGGTTTCCAGGCTTTTGGGAAACAAACCAACCGTTCATTCTGCTAAACCATGCTTCTCAAAAATTGCTCGATTTGAAGAATTGCTCGAACTACCACAATAAACGTGTCCAAGTCGGAATCGACACGAATGTAATGCGACGTACCGGCGATTGCGAGATGGCGAACGCAGTGTTCCGTTCTCTGATGCCCACCATCACGTTTTCTGTGCTGGTAGTGGCAGAAGTGGCCTCTAAACGGAGCTGTTTCTGGTATTCCGGATCTTCGTGCGGAGGCCTGGCCATGTCTCGATGTGACATCGTTGGCGGAGAGCTCATGTGATCGACCGTCACCTCTTGATAATAAAATTCTTCTTCGTGGTCAGAAATGTCGTCGTCTTCCTCGTTATCATAGCCATTCGACTTTTTCGGCCTGAAACATAAGCGTGATCCTCGTTAAAGGTGCCTATATCAGCGCGTGCGAACGTACATACAATCTGCTCGCGCGTGAACGAAAACGATCTACTCTTCCCGATGTTCACGAAGTCTGGCATGTCCAGTAGTTTTATCTTATCGCTTGGTTCAAGGTTAATGCTTGGATGGCGAAGGCTTTGAAAAATTATACTCGCGGCGATAGATACCGGGCCGTTCCAACTTTGAGTATTGTAAGTTGGTAAGTAGCGCAGATGTGGTGAATATAGGATTGTTTCAAGTTGACAAATAAGATAGATGGCTTATCTAAAGATGAAAGATATCGTATCTGTTTTCTGATTGCAACTGGACGAAGATGTTAGAAGAAAGGATAAATAATCGAAAGAGTATAGATATAGATCTTGCAGATAACCTGTGACCATATTCACGAAACGAGGATTAATCGTGGCGCACACGAGTTCGTGCAACAGACGCGATAAAATATAGCGCGGTGTGCCGAGAGCTCGTTAGATTTTCACGAGACTTGTTGCGTCTTACGGTACTACGCTTAAACTTACCCCAAGTGTGATTGACGCACGTGCTCCTCGATAAGCGCCACAGTTGCTTTGATTTCCAGGCAACCTGGCCAAGTGCATTTGAACACTATCGCTGCGTTCGCCTAAAATCAAAAGGATCGAATAGATTTATCATCTGTTAGTTTCTACGTTAACATAGTTCGTACTGTGACAGAAGAATAACAGTGATTGTTTCAAATGTTAGACCGATGATAGGAATGTTGAATTGATAAATACGAAGATGATTGAACGTTAAAGCGATAGCGTTTTTAGTATCCATCGTATATCTTCCTCCTCGTAGAGAAAGAATTCGATATCTAGAGCGAAGAGAATTTATTAACACGTCGATTAGCGTTGTTGCGTGCAGTTGTTCGCAGTAGTGAGTTGCAAATCCGTTCGAAACTCTAACACACTATATCGTAAATGTAACATTTCGAAAACGTTCGAATCGAGCCAAATTTCACGATTAATTCAGAAATCTATACGGCTGTAAGTGCAAAGTTGGAAAAATTTTTAAACCACCTCGGATCCGCGAGCAACTCACCTACTCGCGAAACGCGAATTTCAGACAAATACAATCGGTGTTAATTTCATATGATTTTCGAACAGTCTCGATCGTAGTGCCGAAATATTTCGTGAAGGATTTCAGACGTCCTCTAACGACGTCTCACGGTCCGTCGACGAGAGCGGCGTAGCGTGAATCGTACGTATATCGCGCGAAGCACAGTGGCGCACGGGCGAAAATCGATGCGCGGCAGTCGGCGCGTACGCTGCGCGCCACGTTTCTTTGTTTATATCGGGCCGG
>NT_176984.1:248891-260025 GCF_000188095.3 Bombus impatiens
GGCGCGATCACGTGCTATTGATCCAGGAACGATACACCGCTTGGTCGGGCCACGCGGTCGTGCTATGATCGTGCCGCGATCCTTCCTTCAACCGTTTCACGCGGCTCTGTCTGCCGCACGCAACGGAACAGACGCGAAATCATGATTATGCCGCTTTGTTTTCCAGAGAGTCGACCGTTTCGAGATGCGAGACGATTGGAAATTGACGATGCAAGCACGCGTGGTGATGCAGATATGGAATTTTTTATATGTCGTGGAACGTGTCATTTTATACCTATAATTTGAGGTTAGGTTTCGGGGAAACGTAAGAATCGCAGGTACGCGAGAGTTTTAGGTGATTATTTAATTTGTTGGGTTTTGTGCTTAATCGGTAGGTTAAGGTTATTGGTTTTACGATTAGCCAAATATGCTATCTAACATTCTTCAAGAATCTCTAAATCTTGCAATTTACGAAAGGCGGTTGTTAGCATGAAATTTCCAATCGATAATTCTTCACAGAATAAGTGATAATTACTCGCGTTGTGTTTCATAGTCGTCTACTTCAATTTCCTATATACTCTTTTATCGAAACCCAGGAAGAAAGAGAAACTCCAACTTGTCCAGTAAATAATAAAAAAAGATAATGATAGAAGACATTCTAAAGCTACGTTCGTTGAATGTATCGATCTCTCTTGCATTTAGTTAAACATAACGTCAGGAATACGAAATCAGAACAGTTCTATTATTCCGAAAACGAATGATTTACGAAGACACGAAACTTCGTGTATACAAATATTTCGGTTTCAATAATTCAACTAACAACTGTCTTTCCTTGCGCGTCTTATCTCTTAATTAAACGCTTGAACTATCGGGTAATGCACATTCGGAGTAATGTAGCGAGAAACAGTGTTTTGAATGTAAATTAAGAGATTTATTGTTCGCGAGCAAGATTATAACACGGTTGGCAAAAAGTGACAGAGCACACGCCTTAATCTTTCTTGCGTAATTACATCTTGAGATGTTAACGAAATACGCTTGACTCTTACAAGATATCCATGAGAATGTTCGCATGCAAATGTTCGCTATGGAAAAGGGAGGATGTTTTATATGTGTGTATGACAGTGTCAGCTGAAAATTTCGACACGACTCGTGTCTGACATTGGCTGCGCCTGCAGGCATACTCAAATCACGAAAGGTTAAAAGCGAAGGACGCCGCGAGTGGCGACACTTTGAGGAACGCTTTGAACGATTAAAACTATGTTCCACGCTGCGTGGGTCATCGATGATCCACAAATTTTAGTCGATAAAATATACATTTTACATATTCCATTACAGATTCCGCGCTCTTTCTCTTAATATTGCAAGTGTGATTCTATAAAATTAAATATTAAATAACACCGCTGAATATAGATAACACTGCTAGAGAGTGACAAATGTAGCCAGATACGACATTATAGTACACTTGCATTGGAATCGAATAGCGATAAGAGAACATAGCAACATATATCTCCGTGACAGTTACTTCTCAAGGACTCGTTTCTTGTACGCAAAGAAGTACACGTGTATCAAAGACACTTAACAATGGAACTATTAAACTCGTAAATTAATAATTGCACAATCGAAAAATATATTTGCTACGAGTCTGCACCAGGTTTACAAATTGTAACTCTTGATACAAATCTAATACGGTGAACATTGCAAGATTTTATTGCCACGTGTAGTACGATAGAAGATTGACAGATAAAGAGATTTCATAAAGCAGTAAAATGCTTTTAATTTCACAAAGTAGGGATATAGAAAAATGAAAATTAAATTTACACGTAAAATATCTTTACACGTTTCCAAGATGTGTAACTTCAGATTTACAATAATTCTAATTACAAATATGTGGCGTGGATTCTACAAAAAGAATATTATTTGCTCTAGCACAGTTGCAATTATCATTTACTGCTATTGTTACTTTTCCCTGAACTAACTCGGAAACTAAACCTTAACAACACACTGGAAACCCCTACAGTTACACAAAGCTTCAAAGTCAATACCGTCAAACATAAATGGCCGACGCGACAGTTGACGAGTTTAAAACTCGCCATTAATATCGCATTAGAAAAAGGGAACAAACTTTTTCCATCGTAGAAATTGACATCGTAAAAAATACCGTGAACGCGGTTGAGGCTCGATGACGCGAATCTCCCCTCCGTTTATCGAATGAGTCAGACGGAAAACGTGTTGTACCGGTGTGTCTCGGTTTTCAAAGTTCCATAAAACAGGAAAAGAATCGCTCGAGAAAAGCTGCTCTCAGTTCTTCAAGGACCTTTCCGTTCGTGACATCACCTCTGAAACGGTACACGCGGCCAGCGGCGTATACACGGCGTAGCATAGGCATCGCCGAGGTCACAGACCTTCTATGCCGGTTGGCAGGCAATGTTTTCCCTTTGCTTTGCCTTGCCTTGCCTTGCCTCGTACCGAAGAAGTCAGCGTCGATTCTTTCCCCTCTTACGCGCGTCGACTTTCAGTTACGTTGGTTAATAATTACGAATAGAGGCTGTCCATATCGATGAACGTGTAATATCATTACGTCTACGCATACACCTAATGTAGATAAGATGTAAACAGACTTTCTAAAATATCCTCCGATCTTTGTATCACATAATCGTTCGACCAGTTTCGTTTCCAAAAAAAGAAACGGTGGTCTGTAAAGCGTGTACGGTAATACGCGGTAGTATACGCTATATATACACACGGGGCTGTGTTAACAGGTTGCATCGAGTGCAACACGGTGCACAATACGACCGATGTAATTGGTCACGGTCCGTTCCATTGGCGAGATGATCCAAAAGGAGTACCGTGAGTCGAAGAAAGAGAGATGTAAATCTCGCCAGCCGAAGAGAAAGACGATCTTCTTCGGTGTTGCTCTGGATGGTGTGGCGGTCTTTTCAGTGAGCCAGGGATAAGTAAGCGAGCTGGCAGGGTTGCCGAGTTCGCTAGGCGAGTAGTCTTGTCCGTGGGTGCATCGCGCGCCGCGATACCATGTTGCCGGTAGTATAGATAGATAGATGGGGATGCACGCGGCTCCGCTCGGATCGGACCACGCCGGGGCCATCTACCCTAGGGCTTCAGGCTCGTTTACGCGACGATCTCCTCTCTTTCCCTTCTCTCCCTGCATCGTGCACACGCACAAGCATGCACGCCCTCTGGAATCCATCTGCTAATGTCACGCACGCATAGCGTCCGTTTCGTATCGTGGCGTACGAATTGCTTATAATTGGACCGTGCATGCGATTATACATACAGCGTCCTCCACGAATGAAAATTCCAAGCAAGGTCTCTCTTCGCGGTGCAGCCGCGTGTTTATTTCGCGTCCATCACGAGAGTACTTGGTGCGTATATCGTGGAGTAGTGTACGCGTATAGGTGCACCGCGGGATAGCAGCGAATCAAACGTTCACCACGTTCGAGGTGAACGTAACGAACACGACGAGACACGGGATATGAAAATCGATCCGAAACTACTTGCACCGCAATAACTTGCTTTCCACAGCTCTCGCTTTCTCCGCGCGTCACACTCGCCATGCTCACTGCCTTGGAAACAACGCCGTGCTTCCTTTCAATCCTTTACTGTTTCGACCTTTCGATAACTTGCATTTAGTACCGTTCCTTATCTATTTGTTTTGTTTCGAAACAACTTTGTTTCGTTACTTTTCCTAGCGAGCTATCGAAGTATAGCAATGCTCAATTCATTCGAACCTCAAATTTATGAAATGCATCGATATACAGATATATCTCCTTTTTCTGGTATTTCATCGTCGGGTAGCATTACCTAGTCATCGTGTACGTTCGTTGACGTCACGCTAATTCGATGTCAATTCCCATTTTGAGATCGCGTCGTCACCGTATAACACGCCGATCTACCTTCCACTAGCGTCGGACGTATCGTGCGCGCGGGAAGAGAAAGAACGAGATGACTATACGGTCGGTGCGGGTAAGAAAGGGAGAAAGAAAGAGAGAGGAGTCAGTTGCGAAGAAGTGGGGAGGCAAGGGTAATGCCCGGGAAACCAAAACAAACCAGGCTTCTGTGTGTTGGCGCGTCGATCCGTGGCGTGTGGTGAGGGTCGGACGTTGACCCTTCTTAACACACGAATGCTTTACGCACGAACATGGAGTATACAGGGTGACGAGAAATCTATGGGTTTGTTATGGGGTACCTCATCATGGTCGAAGTTACGTCGATATGAACGCACCGAGATTAGGAAGTTTTAGCGTAAGTGCGGGGCACGATAAGACGATGTCGCTTGAAAACTCTGGAAACGACAGAATCGTGCACGAAAAACAGTACAAAGTTTTACGCGCTTTCTGACATCTATTTCTTTTATTTTACGAATAGATAGGCAGAAACGAGTGGATATTCAAAAAGGTTTAAGCGTTTTCTACGCTTGGTTTTGAATTCGTGTATTGTTTGTACGCTGCGTACGCGCGCGCGTCAAAGCGTGCTATTGTTTACTAAAGCGTGTTTGGAGCGGCATCGGCGATAATAGATGCGCACAAAGAGCAAGAAGTTAGCCTGAGGTCTGTCATTGTTCGGCGTCGCCAATGTGTAGCAATTTGAGCGGTAAAAAATGCACGAGGCACAGAAACACGCTGGAACGGCAGATTCGGCGCAATTTCCAAGCAAGAACAGAGGTCGACGACACAGGGAACACAGAAAGAGAATCGTTCCTAGCACGTGAGAGGGAGGGAGGAGAGCGTTGAACATCCGTGAGTCACGATGAAACTGCATCAGGATATTCAACTGTTTACAATGTGTGCCTGGCCAACGAGAAATATGGTATAAAGAGACCGATTCGCAAATGGAGTAATATTTTCAGGAGCCATCCTTGCTCCGTTATCAACATCTGTTTGTTTGTTTTTTTTTCTTTAATGATCGGGATTCTTCGGAAAAATTTGCGATAAATCTCGATTTACCGGTGAGATCGTCGCCATTATGAAGGTCAGCGCCACCATCGAGAACACTGTGAAACGGCAGTTGCTTGGCCCGTAAGAGCAACAGAGAACAATATACGAAGGAAGTAGGACGGAAAAAGTGAAAGACTCAAGAGCAAGAGCGCAGGGGGGAAGCACGGCGCATGCGCAGTCGCGTTGTTTACGTCGTCGAACGGCGTGCGTCTTTGACCAGCGTCTACCCGAAACGATAGAGGACGCTAGCACATCGAAGTAGCGGCAAATCATCAGACATGATACGTATGTACTTCCTTGCGTCGAGTCTCGATCGAATGTGTCACTTTGTCGTTTGGGTAGACAAACGCGAGCCGACGGCAAGCGGTCGAGATAACGAGCGAACGAAAACGATAACGAGATGGGATAAAGACGAGCGACGTGACGCGCGAATTGTCGGTCATTCCCTCCATGCTTATCGTCTTATCGTTGACTTTGACTTTGACACGGGGTACATTCCAGCCATGTTGTAAAAATCCGCCGGTTACCTTGTTCGTGCTTCCGCGATAAAAATACGCGCGCGTTGTTAGTTTGCGCGCGGAGCAGCTGAATTCAAGACGGAAACGAGGCGAGGCTGATTAATCATGGCCGACTCTACTTTGCGTTAGCGGTATACCGGTCGCGGCGTTTGTTTTCTTCGCGTATGTGGGAAACACCGTGCAGATTAGCATAATAATTTGGGATTCTACTTTCCAACGAAGATTAATTATCTCGATGATTATCTTAATTAGTTTGGCTCTGTTGTACTTTCGCATTGTTCCGATTCACTCGATCGAAAGTAACTAAGCTGATACGCTGTTACCAACGGAATAATTGAGATCGTAATTAGGACATTGATCATTTATACGATTTATACTACACACAATAAAATTATATTTCGAAGATATCTTTTAATTAATCGCGTAAATAGGCGACGTAGAAAGCGAGAGTACTGTTACCGTTTCGCTACGACTAATTCTTTGCAGTTTTTTAAAAATGTCGCATTACGATTCAGCTTCCCCATTTCTACTATTCTTATAAACTATACTTCTATGTTTATAAGTTTCAAATCGTATCGTCGCGATGCTATTCCACGTATAAAACATTAGACGTTCTAACCTAATTTCCTGACTTTACTTTGAAACACAACCGAAACTCGGAGCTTTCTCACCAGAACGAGTATCATTCCACTGAAACCACGAACGCTTAAGAATTCCTCAGTCGAGCGACCAGTGAACTCGCTGAAATCTCAGCGTGTCCGTTCGGCTGTTCCTTTCTACCTCGTTTTTCGTGGCCACATTCCACACAATTACGTTTCGTTAAGGAACAAGCATCGCTGCGAACCAACAGCCAAAACTGGTAGATACCGTTACTACGGGTAGGAAACATGGTTTTCGTCGACCATGCCTCGCCGTAATTCATTCTTAATTGCTGTACGCCGAGCAACGTTAACGATAGAGATACTCGTGGCCTGTGGACCGCGTACAAGCGTGTACAAGCGTGCACGAGCGTTGGAACGCATTCGGTTGGTCACGTATGAGCATTTTTCTGGCCGAGAGATACGCGGATTGAATCATGGCGAGCAAACGGGCGCACGTTACGCTTTTAAGGCGGTTGTCAGCCTGACAAGCGACGAGTTGTTACCGTTCACTGCGCCTCGAACTCGCGCCAGTCGCCGATTGTTCGGATAGGGACGCTTTTTCAAGGCCAGTGCCGGCTTGCACCGCAACGAGAAATATTTATTCGCGCTCTTATCGCGACAGGCTCACTTGTTATTGCCAAACTGGACGACAATGCTCGTCTGCGCGGCCGCTATCGGATGAGAAAGGTTCAAAATCCAAGCTGAGGTCGCGAAACGTACGCTCGGTGCGATACCAGGAAATTCGATCGATGTCGCGATCTGTTTTATTCGGCGCAACGAAACTTTTAGCGTTCTTGAGATAGTTTTTCGCTTCACCGCAACTATTTTGCTCATTCTCTTCTGTGGAAATGTCTAGCTACATTCGATGATTCACAGCTATCCATATGCCTAATTTCACAAGGATACAGACGATGTCCGTCGATATTTGTACAACTTATTTGTAAGTTTTCGTCTGGTTGCATGGATCTCATTGAAGGACTCTCTTTCATCAATATTTATGCAGCATCATCGTCGGGCATGTTAGTCCCGGTTACAAAATTTTACGAATCGGTGTTAACACATTTTCTGATTTTATCAGATCGAAAACAGTTCGGAGAAATTGCCAAGTGCAGGAATAAAACGATTTCACTGCTTAAATTCAATAGTATCTTTATTTCGTACTCGATCTGTGGTAAAAATTCACAAACCCAAGTGTTCAACCATCGTGTCACGTCGAATTATATATAGGTACTCGAAATCTAAATTTGTTAAAAGAAAACATATGAATAAGAAAACAAATAAAAAGAAATTGGAAACAGCAACGTTTATAGAATCCGTTTGCACTTTAAACCTTGCGTTGATAAAAATTGGCAAATACAGTGGCTGGCAGAAGCTTCCGGCCACAGTGCGGTATCGTTGCGCTGTCGAGATAACACGTTTTTCAAAGCTTATTGCACAATTATATCGTGCATACTTAACACATAGAATACGATGTTCTGAAATTTGTTGCCCAAAGAATACTATTTTATAATATTAGATAATAAAGTAATCTAACCGAAACCTAATTTCGTATTCATTTACGAAAACAGTCTACAATTAATCAAAGCGTCTTATTAAAAGAAACGCGAATAATTCAAATCGAAACAGAGAACTACGATCTAGCCGGAAATTGTTGGCAGCCATTTACAATAAATCCTCTGTTCAGTTTAAACTTGCCATAGCATTTTTAGTACATTTTTAGTACATTTTTAGTACATTTTTAGTGCATAGCTCGCGGAACTATTATTCACGTGGTCATCGGTTCGCGTTTCTATAATTGCAACGAGACTGCGCATGGTTCTTGGAACAGGCGCGAAAAACAAGTCTGATCGGCTTGCACAAGGTAAATCGCGCCGGGCCACGCCACTTGTAAAAATAAAATTCGGTTATACGTCTGCCTGTTAAACTGTATTTGTCCGTGCGCTGTGCTGCAAATCGTTTTGCAAACAAAACAAGATCGCGAAAGAATGATCTCTGTGCTCGAATTCGTGAATGATAAGACCAACGATGTGGTTCATTATCAGTAAATAATATTTGTTGTTTAGGCTGTGAGTATATAGTAGATTTGATTGCATATCGAGAAGATATTGCTACGAGCATGTAGAAAAAAAGGAAGTTTCCACAATCAGCTTTCTTCGAATGGAGACATTGATTCGTTACAGGAGATTATGTCGCAATTAGTTTGTAAACAGTGTTGTAAATCAGTTGCGTAAATATAAACAAGAACAAATTTGATCGCAAATTATATTCAATGAATCGAATAATTAATATCTTACGAGTGTTTTTCGTTGGTCTCGAGTGTAATGAAAGACAAATATTTTTTCGATATATGAGGTCAATGATACTTGGTAGTCTGACAAAGAGTAACGCGATTAGCGATAAGATTATCATGAATTTCCATGTAGATAAATGTGTTTATCGAGTATATTTTAATTTATAATCGTTACCCCTGCACCTATACATATTGCTACAATAAATTTCTCAAAGTCAGCCACAACTACGTGATTCTCGGAATTTTACAGAAAATAGTTGGAATCGCGTGAAGAACTGAAAGAGCGTCGTTTCCCTTGGCGATAGTTTTTAATGGTTAACTAGGTGAAAGAAACGAATTAAGCAGTGGAACCAAGGTCATTTTCTGAAACGTTAGAAGAGGTGATACTAGAACGAGCTGTCGGCTCGTTAATGGCTAGCGTAAAATCGTTGAACAAACGACGAGAAAGAATACGTGAACGTATTTGGAGGATAATATTACCCTAGGCCATGGTTACTTTCCAATTTGATTGGTCAGAGGCGTTCTTTCTTCAAATATGACACGCAATCGATAATTCTGTTCGACTCGTTCACGAGTTCTATTATTTGATACCATCGAATCTTCATTCATTTTTATCATGCCGTTTAATTTTAACCTTAGTTCACCGTTATTTCTAGAGAGCAATTCTTCCTTATTTAATAGGCGACTCTTTTTCAATCTTCCAACTCGATGCTCGAGGAATCACGAAAGGTTCAGGAACATCATTGGTCAACGTCAGTGTCCCCCAACCAGACAGATTCACCATATTCTTCTCTCTATGTTTGACAAATTTAAATATACCTCCAATCTCATATGACGTAGAACGATCTTTCTCGACAGACGAATTATCTAGCTTTAACTCTTTGCACTCCGAAATTTATTTCGATTTCGTTACCAGCAGCTCTCAACGCTGTTAAGCGTTTTATTTGAAATTTACTTCAACTAAAAAATAAGACAATTTAAATAAATAAAGGAAGAAACAAATTCACTTAAATACCAGTTTTATTCACACTATTGTTGCATTTGTAATTTTGAAGTGTACGATATATCTTAAAGCAATTTCCAGGATGCAATCCTGGTTTTCTTTCTCACGTTTCAAAAAAAAAAAAAAAAAAAGATGGGACTGAAAGAATGACGAGTGGGACTCGATAAAGCAGCTCCTGAGCTAAAAACTGATGTTGAGTCACACTTGACATAGGAGTGCAAAGAGTTAAAGGATATTTACAGTCGATGACATTGGAAAGATTATCATCTTAACGACCACAAGCTTTGCCAGGAAACTCTCTTTCTACGTTCGCATCCAAGCGAACGTGCATTAGCAATGGATTTCGCTTTCGATGCCTGCATGCTTCGACCACACAGAAACGTTTCGAAACGATCGAATCGTCTCCCTGTGTCTCGTTCGAAGTAAACCGCGACTAAATCGAAACGAAAAAAGAGAATGCTTGGCACGACGAGCGAGCAAAACAGTCGGTTGGCCGTTCTGATCCTTTCTCGGCGGATCAGCTGTCCAGGCAGCGCAACGGTCGCGGATTTTGCTTGCCAAGCGTGACAACCATCGATTCTCTATCGCTGTCAACGGCCTTGCCGCGTACCCAACACACCGGTTCTCCTCGGCTTACCGAAGTTGAGCAACTCTCTGGGCGCGGCCCGTCTTAGGACCAGTTTACAGTTAGCCGGGTTCTAAGGAAATCGCCTGTCCTCCAATTGCATGAAAATTCCCATTCTTTGAATTCTGCACGTTTGACGCCATTAAGTTAAACCGTAGATGAGTGATTTCCTCTATGTTTCCTATATATTTTACGTTTTAAGATAGCTAAAGATACACAAGAACGTACGTAACGCCTAAAAAATTCATAGATCCTAGAAAAACGAGGCTTCGTAGTTCTTTGGAATGTTATATATCCGAAGATCGTAAATTCGAATTTTTCCATCGATCTAATTCGCACACAGTTGATTTATATGCAACCTTCGTGTGGAATTTCCTTGATTTCAAGATCGTGAAAGTGTTTCTATATGGAACTATGCCTTTTTGTAGCGCAGGGATAGCCGCTCTATTCAGCCATTGTATTTTCCATAAATAACCGATCCACTGATTGCTTCTGCTCTGTTTGAAATCGTTTTTGTCGACGCGAGGATATATGATTTAAGTGTTTAGCGCGTGTTGAAGTACGAAGCGGACTCGTGCATCTCGATTTTCATAATCACGATGTCGAAAGGTCGAATTCGATTATATAAATCGGAAAGAAGTTAACAAGAAATCTTAAGCTAATGGCATTAATGGATCAAGCGCCGCGTTTTAACACGCGTGCCAAGTAGGAAATGCAAAACGACCGAATGCTCATGGATAAATTTTACGCAGGTTAACCGACTACGACGGC
Source organism: Bombus impatiens (assembly GCF_000188095.3). Taxonomy (NCBI): domain Eukaryota; kingdom Metazoa; phylum Arthropoda; class Insecta; order Hymenoptera; family Apidae; genus Bombus; species Bombus impatiens. The sequence continues at coordinate 259,671 of NT_176984.1, forward strand.
GGCGTCGAGTAAAAGGGAAAACGCATTTCTGCCCGTGCCACGAACGATCGTCGTTGTCGTACTTTCCCCTTTCGCGCGAGCATTCCTCTTTCATAAGTTCGTTTCACGGACGAACAAGTCCTCGCTGGATATGTGACTTTCCGACCCGAGATCGATACGAGAGAAAGTTGGCCGATTGCGATTCGATCGATGTCGAAAGTACGCTTACGTAAAACGCGTTGACGATTGGGAATCGCGCGTGATTTTCTGCGTCCGCGCGTCACGCATTTCGCGCAGACTTTTTGTCAAGGAAGTATTTATTGGATCGTTAACCTGCCGTACTTGGTTCTCTTCAACGAAGCTCGTTCGCGGCTCG
>NT_176984.1:260370-269122 GCF_000188095.3 Bombus impatiens
GTATATCGCGAGGGGAAACTTTGAAGAGTTTTATGAAATTTGACGTGGTTTGGGTGGGTTTTAATTTTCCCCTTAAAGAGCGAAATCGGGCTTGATATTGACTTTGAAAGCTCTGTATTCACGATACATATTTGAGTTTTGAAAATCGAGATTCAGAAAGCGATGTGAAATTCGAATTCTTAAACGAGTGCGTTAAAGCAATCGTAAATTCGAAGCGATATTCTAAATAAAAGGTTCCAAGTTGCAACATTCGAATTGAAAATGTGAAACTTGAAATTCCAAATTCGCTAGGCGACTTTTTATCATAGATGTGTCGTTTAACAGAATATTTCGAATGTACGTTAATAACGCGTAATACAACGCGACATGTATCTATCGAACGTTATCACGCATTATACACGTGGTAGTGATCTCACACAAACGCCCCACCACGCATACCAAAGCATCTTAACGCATCACCACTGATTAGGAACATACGTTTCATTAATTTTCCCGAAAATCTCCTCCTCCGTTCAAATTTCAAATTTCAACGATTTCAATTCAATCTCAAGATTTCAATTCAAAAGTATGACCTTCGAACGTATTTCCAGCAGCTGCACGTTTTTCATAAAACACAGTCGCTCGCTCTTTCGATTATCTGTCAATAAGAACGCAAGAGCCGAACCGTTCAAAATCGGAGCGCGATGAACCACTGTCCCCTCGGATCGATTGCTGTGGCGTTAATCAGGCGGATCGATTCGTCCAGCCAAGGCCCTTAAGAGCTTTAATTGCTCGCCTTCGTCGTTCGAGGTCAAGGTAGAGTCCACGGGGACGATCGATAGCACGCCTGCGCGCGATCATGCCGCGTTTCGCGCGCGTCGTACAAGATAAGAAGCTGTCCCGACGCGGATCGTACAGAAGAACACGTGATATTTTCCTTGGGCAAGGTTTACAACACGATCGCGATGGGAAACTATCTTTCAACGAGTGTAGTTCGATAGAGTAAAAGTATCTCTACGTTGAAGTAAATAACGCGACAATTTTTCGAAACGTATCGATACCAATATCCGCGAACTCGTCGTTTCGTTCGCTTTGCGGACGTTCGTTTAACACTTTGACTGCCACGTTGGTCATATGCGACCGGCCACGGTTTCTCCTGTGACGCCACGGTGGTCATCGATGACCTTCAACTTCTTACAATTGTAAAAATTGAATGAAAATTAACAGTTAGGGCATTTTGAATATAACCGATAAATAGAAGATACTTTGAAATAAAAGGCGCCCCATTGAGTAATTAAATATTTTTATTATAGCTTCCATAAAAAAAAAAAATGAGAACAAATCTTGCATCTAACGGTGCACTGTGTTTGCATCCATATCTTTGAGAAGTAATCTACGAATATTATTATAAACACAGCTTAGAAAATAATCGTAAATGATGCTTTATAATCATATAATTGAAGTTAGAAGTGCGAACATACCTTATTATTATATATAGAATGAGCAAATACTGCTTACTAATATCTTCTACTCGTTTCAACGATATATTGTTATTATATGTCGCTATCAACTGTTAGCAAGGCGCTACGGTGGCCACGGGTTTTTTTTAATTTATTTATTTGAATTTTACAATTTGTCCAGTAGGACATTTGGTAAAATATTACAGCTTAGTGGTATAATAATATAACATGTGGATGGCTACCCCCAGTGAGATACCATCTTCGAATTTGATTGATTTATTTCTTTACTGAGGCGAGTGTTTGGGTCACGGGTTATCACCAATAAGGTAAACGGTCCATCGGGGAAGAATGTTGCCTTACATCGTCAATTTATTATTATTTTGCCATTATATGCTTTCAATAATAAAAATACTCCCATGGCGTCCTGAGCGAAACGCGTGATTTCGGCGTGGCTGTCAAAGCGTTATGGAAATAGACGAAAGTCAAAGGCAAAGGGAAAGAGTCGCTGAGGCAAATGGGATGGCGTATCGGTGCCGGGCATCGTGATCGCTCGTTAAGGAAGCCCGGGGCCGGACCGACACGTACGTTCGGCGCGCGCGTAAAAAAACACCAGGCCAGGACCTAGGACAACTCGCCGGAACCGTATCTCATCCCCACCAGGGGACCAGCTGTTCGGTAACCAGCTGAAATTCGCGATGCTACGGCGCTTCGGCCTTGACTTGTCTCTGCCTCTCGCTGCCTCGACAGAAAATGTCTAACGAGGTCCTCCTGCGAAATGAGACACAAAGTAGAAGAAAAGAGAGAGAGAGAGAGAGGAGAGTCATTCCGAGGCCTCTTTGGTTAGTCGATCGACTTGCCAGTCCAACTACGTACGCACCTGCATACACGTGACATCGTTTGTCATACGCGTAAAAGTCGTACCTGTCAAGAAGGGGACCGGTTAGACGCGTTCGCGGCCCGAATGTTAATCTCATGCTTGGACTTGCGTTCTTTATGTTTTCGTTTATACAGGGTGTTCTATTAACCTTTCAATAATATGGTAATAAGTACTCGTTGACAGGACGAGAGATAGATTTGCGGGTTCTAGAGGCCAACGTTGCGTTAACGCATTATTTTTGCAATTTTTACGATAGATTTATGTTATGCAGTCCTGTTTCTTGACATTGTGAATGTAAAAGGGCACTTGAAAGATTCGTTGAATATCTTTTTCTTTTTTTTTTCCAATACTTTCTCACCCAGACTCTACAATTTGATCAAATTCAAGGAGATCGAAGTATTTGTAAAATTGTGATAAACTATGGCAATTTTTGGTTTGAACTATGGAAATAAAATCTGGGAAAAGAACTACTATAAATAGGCAGCTGAATGGAAGGGAAACGGTACAATAATAGAAAGCGATAGTAGAGTGATAAGGAAATAAGATAAGACCTAAATCACAGCTGTATGCGTAACATTATGTAGAACCGCACAAATCTCAAACTTGTAATATATAATTAGTAAATACGATGATATCGATGATTAGGAAGAAAATGTCCAAGTAAAAGCAAGCAAAAATGTCTAGTAAAATGTGCATAAATTTCTTGAAAATCCCGACGAACCATTACATCTAAGTATCTGTTATGAAATACCAGTTATCTAAACTAGTAAGAAGATTCATTGCAGATCGTAACTCTTACACAATCAATTATGTAACGCGCAATTTTGACGTTGATAAAAGATTACGAACCATAAAACCAGATACGTCTGACTGAATATGTTGATAAGAATTATTAGGTGTATTAGCAGTACTAAAAAATTTATGACTTCATCTTACCGCTCTTCAACGAGAGAATCTGCCAATTTAATCGTTTATCTGTTCGTAATGTTGATCTTTCACCATTCGACAAGTTCACAAGGAATAAACGAATGCTAGCGACTCCAAACTCCCCTATTAAACATATCGATTCGATTTCGTCTACCTACGAATATTTCTTCGACGACGAAAGAAACACTTACGTAGAGACATACGTATCGATCAACGATATTTACGATATAATTGATAGAGTTTTTCGATAAACGTAAATCGTACCGATTAGATGCCTCGCTACATACAGCTGGCAATTCATATAATACACACATATATCACTGTGGTAAAAAGAAAAGCAAATAATATATTTATTGCTCGCGTACAAAGCGCAATGAGAAACGCAATGCCGCAAAACTATGTCAATTTGTCACAGATTGGTTATTAGACGTATAAACGGTGCCTTTCTTTGCGCATAAGTAAATAATTGGGTCGGGCTGTTCTTAACGGTAAGCGAAACGAGTTCGAGTAGTATAAGTCGGCGCTTGGTGAGACAGACGCGACGACAGAAGAAAAGACGGTTGGCGTACGGAAAGAAGCGAGTCGGCGAGTTTCACCCGCCAACGCGAGATTAAAATGAATTCCACGATGGAAAATAACGTCACGTTGCAGCGTTCTTGTTCCTTCCGGCCCGGCCGGCTACCAGTTTTCTAATGCTTTGGTACATATACCACGTGCATGCGGCACTCCCTACTTCTTCTTTTGCTCATTAACTCGCTACGTCAAACCTCGCAAGGCCGACCAAGCTATAGTTTCCAAGGAGATGATCTACTGTATATACATATACATAGGCATCACACGGCCTTCCCAGAAACTTGCACGCATTGTGTCTTCGCCGTTCGCATTCCTCCTTCCTTTGCAACTAACGCTGACGTTAGGATCGAGACGATCGAGAAGCCAATTGGCATGGCATGCGCTGTCAGAAGATAAATCAGCGATCTATGGATTTTCTATTGTACTCTGTTAGATCTGATTCGGTGACGTACTTGTTACGTTATAAACGAGCGTTTGTTTCTTGGAAAGGGAGTTCCGATCTTTCTCGGCTTACAGGAATATTCGCGTTTGTTTCAGTGGTAAAACGAATAGGCCGGTAAATACTAGAACACGGAAATGGAAGTTGAAGTGTCCAGTGATTATGTCGTGTATCAACGATACATAGCGGTGATCATCAGCCAGTGCATTTTTATCGTAATATTTTAGAATAAAATTATCCATTTTAATGGGACAGGAATATAATAAGTTTCGATTAAGGTAGATGAGAAATATTTGATATCTATTCTAGGGACGAAATTGCCACGACTATTTTTTATTCTACAAAAATAAAATTATCGATTTCTACGATATAAAAGCTATGCTTTTTTCCTATGGTATCACACTTATTATATCAAGGTGGATGAGAAAATCTGCGTTTGACTTTGTGATTTACGAGATTAGGATACTCTATTAAACTGTGCTGCTAAACGGTATAAATTAACACGAATATAGCGGAAGATCATTAAACATTTAAATTGCTCGCATAAATAATTGTTATATAGGGAAAACGTGTTTTTTTTTTAAATTCACTCTTGTTTTGATCGTTGACAGACGACCATACACGTACGCTAGTTATAGCAATATAAGTTTTTCAATTCAAGTAAAAATCACGACATTAATTGCACTAATTTTGTCTCAGATAAAACTTTCAATTGAAAAGATAAACATCAAACATGAATTAACATATCTAGATCGATAGACTGTCATTATTGATTTTATTAAAAACCGACATCATTATTTTTGTCGTTCGTTATTGATCTATCGGAACAATTAAATTAAAATATTTTACCTGGAATGCTACAAATCTAAGCTAATTCTACCACGATCTTCCCCCAGATTTCACAAATTCTAAAACATCCCTTCCTCCCTATTTTCATTCCATCTTTATCCAATCTATGACTTTACACGCAGAATGATTCAAATTTTACAAAAACAAAAAAAGACGATCGATTCGACGTGAATTTAAGGAGGTCGAAACGACATTCTTCCACGAAATGAACGCATATGCAGTGATATAATTCAAAATCCATGTCCAAACGCTACTTAGAAAAAGACAAAGATCTTTCAACGAATCAATGCTATCTGTCCTCGTGCACGAGTCAAGAATACATTATCTTTAATCGGATCTAAAAGGAAACATAATCACAAACATATACAGCGTCTAACAGTACTATCCACGTGATATAACTGAGTAAAGTGCCAAACATAGAAACGATCTAACACACGGAATCTGATCGACAATCAAATCGCGTCGTCTAATTTTGAACGTGCTAATTTTAGAATCGATCATTCATTAGCATCGCTTTAAATACACGTTGACATTAAGAACGTTGAACGCGTGGCTCCGTGAGTCGTTTGACGATCGCAAACGATATATCGGAGGATATGTAGCACAGGCAAAAGTCGTCCAAGCGTTTCGATCATGCAATACAGAACTCGTTTTACGTGGTTGTATTTTCAAGCAGCTGATAGAATATGCAATAGAAGGAATCGAATGGTTGGTCGAAGCTCGAAAGCATTGAAACAAAAGAGAATCGAGCGTGTTTCCTAGTCGCTTCTAATGTCGGTGTCATGGTCGCCGACACTTATGTCACGCGACGTCAGCACCTTGTGTATATTAGCAATACAGTCATTTCAGATTTTAAATAATTACTCGTAATACGGAAATTTAGAATCGCTTCGAAAGATTATATCGTAATCTTACATTAGGGAAGATGCTATCAAAAACGTTACCTGTTACACTTTGACAACCTTCAACTTGAATTCGATACAGGAGCGATAGAACATTATTGCAAAGTCGATGAAAGTTGGCCACGAGAAATTAAAGCGAAAGATGCAAAGTCTGGCGAAATAATCGGATGTGTACACAGAGATTCGAAGGAAACAAAACAAAGGAGTTGAAAAGAAAAGTAAATTGATTAAATAGCTTCGATTCCAGTTCTTAGATAACGCTTTACCACGAAACTGTGACTTTCCTGATATCTGCATTCGCTGAAAATAATAAACAACAAGCGTTTGGACACGCGTAACTATTGCGTAATTCGTTAAGAAGAAGAAAATCATTCGGTGAATCGATTTACCCATACGTTTACAAACACCACTGTTATTGTAAAATCAAGAACGTTCTACACAGTTCCGCGTATAAATTCGCTGCGGAAGAATAACTACGTTTTTATCCGCTTCCAGGCAATCGTTTCATCGGCGACGATGCAATTTCGATCCTTCCGATGAAACATTTACGACCACTGTATTTAACACGATCGCAAGATATCTCGATACAATCGATGTATCAAGCGATATAAAGAAAATTCGAATTCCTTTCATTCTTCCCGTAAACGAAGAATATATCGTCTACTTCCTGCCCTAGTTGGGTTCCTTGCTACGAACAAGTGTAAAATCAAAGAATAACTTGGAAGAAAGGTGATCGCGGAATCAACGTCGTATCGTATATTATTATATAATGCGATACACTGGTGGCGTTCGAAAAAGGAACGAAGCAAGGAAGAGAATTAGAATGTACGATTACACGTCGGGCGCGATTCTAATCGGCTCATCGCTGTTGCTGGGCGCGCGGAAATATGTACGACAGACATTACGGTGAACGTCAAGTTTACGCAATGTTATTACGTAAGACGGATGGACGTGTCACAATACGACCCGACGTCCCAGAGCTTCAGCCGTATGTACGCATACCTATGTACGCTGTTGGCAATGAATCGGGCCATCCACATCCGTGTTCGTTGGGGTACGTCTATCGAATTTTCACCAAGTTTGTGGCGAATCCATTCAAATACAAATAGGAACATCGCGAATAGGGTGGTATATACTTTTATTTACGATTCGCTTCGTTCGATCGAAGGTTCGTTAATTTCTGTTATTTTTCGACAGATACGAATTCTCTCGTCTGGTAAACGCTTAACCGAAGGATTGAATCGGGTTCGCACGAGGCGGAAGTGTCCAGAATCGTCTTTGATCGTCGATATTCGCAACAACACCATTGCGCCGGAACATTGGTTGCGAAACGCGATACAAAAGGCGAATTCGCGTAATTTTTCTTTTGCTCGAGTTATGCAAACGGCAGGTGGAATTACGTAATTGAGGGACAGGCGAGTTGGGCTTTCTACAGAGATTTTGCAGGCAAATGTTGCGAGGCGAAAAGCGAGCTTAGCGCAACGACGTAATTTCGTCGCGTTAGATATATTTTTGGATTCACCGGGGAAGATGCAGTTGACCTTGAATCGGCTACGGCACTGACTTATCGAATCTAACTACGCGTCGAATTTATGGGGGGATACTTGCTCGTACGACACGTTCGCCGAACAGCTTGGCTCTGAAATTAACGTCATTCGCGACGGCCACGATACGTCGCATATGCTGCTATTTTTGCGTCAAGCTGTCTGCGATTCTCGTCAACTGAAATTTCCTCTATCCTCCGTGAATTGCTATTCTCATACATCGCGAAAACTTGAAGAGGTTAATTCTGAAATACCACGTCTATATGCCATATGATCTTTGTAACCCTTTGTTATTACGAGAATTATGTTATTTAAGCCTTTATGAGAATTTATTGCGCTGCTATATGTATTTCGCTATACTATACTATACTATACTATCAAAGGGAAATCATTGTCATTGTTGTTATAGTAGGAACTCGTAACTTATATAACTTCCAAAATTGTACTAGTAATATTTATTCGTGAATATCAGAAAGCTTGAAAATAACTGAAACAAAAATGGGTGGGAAACGCAGTAATCCGCCAGGGTAATCCATGGTTAAATAGAAACTTCCTGGGTTCACACCGCGCATTCTGTAAAGGGATAGAGGCGTTTACGTGCGTGGAATCACGCGCACGATCGTTTAATTCCAATGAAAAGTGAACAGAATACCGTTGTACGAGTACATAAATTTACTCCGGCCTTTTGCTCTTTAAAACGAATTGAGTCGAGTGGAACATTTATCCTACGCTTTCGTTTCGGCGTAACGTTAACGCTGCCCCACGGCTTCGTTTTAATTGCAACGATACACAGAAGCATTAAACAGGTATCAAGGTTTAGTAGTTAAACCTCGCGGTCGCTGTTTTAAAATACAACACCCATTTGGCGTCGTGCAAACCCGAGTACAGAAACAGAGTTAAATCCTGCTACACCCGGTACACTGTTCCGTGTCGCATTCGAGCCGCAACATAAACTGGCATAAAAACCCAGCACAAGAAACCAATCATCGTCTACATACGCGCGTCCATTTGGATCGTGCAATAGCCCGTTAAACGATTCTCATCCATCCGCTATCATTCATGGATCGGCACGCACCGTCTCGCACGTCGAAACGTTCAACGTCCAAAAACGTTGCAGCGGCGTGGCACGCGCGGCTCGAGCGAAGCCCACGCGCAACGTTCTAGGTTCTAGGTCATTTCATGGCCCTCCACCTCCGCCGGCC
>NT_176984.1:269377-269605 GCF_000188095.3 Bombus impatiens
GGCGAGCGGGTGGAAAGGAAGGAAGGTTGGCCGTCGGGACTCGCGGGCCTTGACCATCGCACGCCACGAATTCACTTGGAATACGTGTAATGGCGACCTCCCTCTTTCTAAGTCATCGTGGTCGTGGTCGTGGTCGTGGTCCGATCAGAGAAGAAGAGCGTGTAGCGAAAGAACAGGGAACCGCAGCGCGCAACTAGAAATAAATCTTCCACCGGTGCGCTCTATGCG
>NT_176984.1:270241-287275 GCF_000188095.3 Bombus impatiens
GTCGCGTTGGCGATGTTGGTCCGCGCAGACGCACCCTTTTCGATACAGAGAATGAGGGTGGGGGGAAGGTGTTATCACGGGATTGAAATTGATCCGGTGAAATGGAAATCGCGAAAGTTTTGGCAATAAGTATCCGCGGATGGAGAAAAGAGCCAGAGAGAACGATCGATGAACGAGTGAGTGTGCTAAGGTGAATGAAAGTTATTCGTGGAGCATAGCGACTGGAATAGCTTCTAGACCTTTGGCGTAGGAATTGCGGAGCAGGACATGGGATTGCGAGATATGGTGGGATAGAGACGTTCTTGGAAGAATTTGACGAGGGATGCTGAGTCAGGGGACGTTGGATGGTGTGAATGAAGCGTGTTTGGGTTAGATAGAGAATGATGCGATTGCAGAGATTATTTCGGTTCTTTTTAAAGATAGTCGATGAAAATGGAATTGTTGGTGGTAGGAGTACTCCTGCGCAGTTTATTTTTCGCGTTTTTATATCTTCATCGAGTCGTTAATGAACGTCGTATTTCTAGATTATCAGAATGCATGATTATCTACGTTGTCCTAACGAGCAGCGGATCTTGCGTCTCTTCTATTTCTGTTTCCGGTGGTTCGTTCTGCGAATAAATGTCGACGAAATGTGCAAGATTATGGTCCGATGCTCCGTGATAACGTCAATGTCATGCAATCGTTATCTGTCGAGACATTAGCGCCATCATGGCGAACGTGATTAGAGCGAATGATTTCCAGGCAAACAGATACACAGTGTCCCCGGTGATATCCTTTCCACGCACAATGCAACGTTTGAATAAACTAGAAGTAGCTCTATACCACAGAGAATATGCCACAGAGAGTACCAGAAAAAGGTTTTATAAATGTTTAAATACTTCCGTGAATTACATGATACATATATAATATATGTATATTATTATTATTATTATTGAACAAGCGTAAAATAGTTATTCAGGTATTTGTTTCGATAAAGTATGCAGTCGAGGAAGTTTAATCTGGACGAACTGGAACTAGCGTTTGAATTTGGAAAATCTATTTTCGATGTTCAGTTACAAATGACCATTGCCCTTGCCGCGTTATAATCTGGTCGACACAATTCGTAAACTTCGTCGCATCTTGAAAATAACACTAACGAATTTAATTCGCCTTACTCGTTTTCAAGCAATTTCGAAAAGGATCGTACAACTAAAAGAATTGCCAGTCGTGAAACGCACGACAGACGATTCGTCAAACTTTTGCGTTTATCAACGACACTCGCGAATTCTATTTTCACACTCGTCACGTTATTGTACCTAAAGCCCTAACAAAATCTCGATATCAAACCTAAATTCTAAATCCAATGCCGAAAACAAATTCGACCTAACAAAACCTGAAACAGTTTCATACTCGAAACATCGACTTGTAGTAACTATAGTTGTCGACGTTTGTAGAGGTCGGGGGGAGCACGAGGAGGAACATCGTGACACGGTCGCAATAGTTGCACGGATCGACTGCAACCGGCACTTCCTGGCCGTCCCCTGCCCCTATACCTCTTCCATCGAGAGCTTTCCTGCTCATGGACGCCAATATGGGAACGGTACATGGTCGGAACGAACGCGAGTCTAGCTTAGTCGTAGAGAAGGGAGAAGCCTAGCCCGACGACCTTGATCGTCGACTACGCGGATATCTCTGTTCTCGAGTCGGTCAACTGGGTCAGGTGCGCGGTCCGGAGAAGCACACTTCTACACACCACAGGTGGTAGCCAGTGAAAGTAGTCGAAAATTATGCGCTCGATCGCGGATCTGCCACGCGAACGAACTCGAACGGTACTTGGGCCAGGTCGACGGTTCCTCCTCCTACTCCGAGGCCAGTTGAATGGACAGAAGTCGACTTTGCGGTCGGTGAAAGTAGCAGGAACCTTCGGCTAACTGGGTTACGAACGCTCTCCGTGATTGCAGAGATATATCGGCCTCTTGGCATTTGCCGAGACGGCCTCGTAAAAGGACGGGACGTGATCGAAAGCTGAACAGCTTGGCAGTCAGGGTATGTGAGCGATGTGGACGGTGAGCGTTCGTTGAAAGTAAGGGGAGTCCCGAGTGTTTAGATTGCGTGGGAAGAACCTTCGAGTATTAATATTGAGACGGATGAAGGTTTAGGTGTTGGGTTTGAGTAGAGAGAGAAGCGGTTAAGGGGATGATTTGGATATTGAGATGGTGTAGGAATACTTTTGAATATTAATGTGGAATGGGAGAAAGTTTCGAGTGTGAATTTGTCTAAGATTCGCGTAATAGAGAAACGATTTTGGATATTTAAATCGAACAAGGCGAAAGTTACAGGCGTGGAAACTGAGTAGAAGAAGGCTCGAAGTAGCAAAATGTAATGGAAGAAAAATTCGAACGCCGATTAGATGGAAATTTGGAGTGTCGATATCGCGTAGGAAGAAACGAAAGTTGAAAACAAGACTCACCTGTTCGCTTTCGTAGATAGCGGTGTTGACTGGTCCATTCTCGATGGGGTCGCGGCTTACTTTCGCTCGAATCTGAAAAACCACGAAGGAATCGAGTTAAGGCGAGAGAGACGACAAAAGGTCTTTCCGTTTAATCGAGGCTCGACCCGGTTATTTTCAGACCCGGTCGGACCCATTTTCCGCCGGCAACCGCGTAACGACGCGTGCCTAAGTTTAGACCACGGCGATAATACCTCAAGGTTCAACTTGTTAGCCATCTTACGAAATTATCGAAAATCGCCGCGCGTGTTTACATCCTTGGCTCTTGGTCGAGGATTATGTCATCGGCGTGGACTTGGCAAAGGACTGAGTCGTACGAGCCGATGCATCTGTTTCTTTCGCCAGCCGTTAGTTACTATACAACTATATATATAAACACACCTATGAAGTATGTTCGATACAACGTTCGTTGCGATTCTTTGAACGACAAAAAGATGCTTCGAGTAGAAATTACCATCGAATCGATAATAATAGACCGCGATATAGGAAATTTTCGAAAAGTTCATTTTTCACGATTATGATGCGATCTCTGCTGCAGATATGAGTTAGGGAAGTAAAGATCTTTTAACGACGCGCGAACAAAACAGGTTTGGCCTATCGGTATTCTATATTCAATCCTAATCTTGTTACTATCTACATATCGTGTTACATCAAACAGTTCTCTACTTTTACTTCTTTTCATTCTCTTCGCTCAACCTTGCTAGTATCCCGTGTACACGGTGGCTGTTCTTAATAATCGGAGAATTCGAATTTCCTCATCAAATATCGTCGCTCGGAATCACGATCAGGATTTAATCCACTCTATTCCGTTCACTGGGCATTCCGACACATACTTCCCCCGGTTCTGCGCGCCTCTACAATCTACACTCGTTAATGGAAAAATCTTGAATTTTAATATCAGGTATCTTTTATCAAAAATGTTAATCGCTATTTAATTTATTCCCATCCAATTGGTAATCCTGTATGTTCTTCCTTTGAATCTATGTTATATGTTGTATATATATATAATACAAATATTTACGTTCTCCAGTTATTAATTTTATAGCCATTCAATACGGCATTTATGTCATTATTCGTATAGATAATTAGCTAAATATTTTGCTGGTTGTGTTTCAGATTCTAATCGCAAGATATTAACACTAGAACTAACACACCAGTCAAATTGACTGGTTTTACAATCTTATTTTAAAATTTCTACTTCATGTTATATTTTTTTTTTATAATAATGTAATGATTTTCGCAACGATAACTAAAATAATAATATAATGAATTTTATTTTGTTTTTATGTATTCAAACTGAAAATAATTTTGTATCAAGGCTACTTATATCAACACTAGTCAAAATGACTGGTATTGGCATAAGTGTAAAAGGGTTCTGCAATCTGTTTATCGAACCCCAATTAACCAGATTTCTCGTTTTGTACAACCCCCCACACGTTTTTCAAATTTTTACTGCGTATCCTCCGATATGATGATATCAGTTATTAAGAAGATTCCGGATCGATCGCTAGATCGCAACACTAGAAATACCACACCAGTCAAAATGTAAGAAAGTAACAGATCAATAAATATACAAATATTCTATTATTACGTATTTTTTGAAGACCAGTCATTTTGACTGTTTCTGGTAAAAATAGCTTCGTATTAACTATCGATAGTTCTAGTGTTAATAATTGAGCAAACATACAAATGCTCTTTCGTTGTCTATTCTACGCACGAGAAAACGATCATGATCTCAATTCGCTGATAATCCACAATTTTAATATATCAAAAAATCCTTACCATGAATCACTTGTATATTAATTAATCTCTGCTTAAATTTGTCGAATTAATTCCTCGTTTGTCTTTCATCTTATCTATTAACAGTGTAAGCTGTAGAAAATTACTTGCGGTCGGGAATTTATTTGGTCAGTATTTAAAAATGTTGATCAAAGATATAGATAGTCTGATTACTATCATGAATCAGATTTTTTTTTTATTTTTAGCTATTTTGCATTACGATAGTCCTCTTTACTCGTAAAGCGACATTAAAGTAAAACGATCGACGAAAGTGTATTTACTGTGATCGTCGAATAAAAAGAAACAACATAGGAAAATCAAAATACACGTTACGATATTCAGGAAATTAAAAGCAAGATACGCGTTATGGAATTCAGCAATTAACGACATTTTATTCAAGTTCTATTCCTTTACGATTGTCTACGAATACATAAATTTGCATAAATATTTATAACAAGCGTTTCTCACGATATGTAACGATTTCAGTGGGACTCTTTCCGGATTCTCGACTCGTAAAAATTCAACCGCATCGTTCGACGGGTTAACGGTGCGATTCGATCGTTAGATCGCAGGTGGAGGCCGCGATGGATCTAAATGAAAATCTAAGCGCGAGATTCTCAATCGTTCGAGCGTGGCCAGACCGTTATCGCCGTGCTCTGCATTCAGACGTTCCCAGTGCTTTCCTCTTTTTTCTTTCTCTTTCCTTCCTTCGACGCCACGGTGAAAACGACGCGTCTCCGCGACTTTCGTCGTTTCGTAACGGTGCGACGCGTCGATCGCGATTCCAAAGAACGAAGCAAAATAAAGGAAAGCGGTTGATCGATCGACGATTTTTCGTTTAGTCGTCAGCTAATCGGGAAGAAATCTCGATATTTTCGCGTTTAGTCGTTTCTAACTTTTATTCTTCTCTTCTCGAATGTTATTTGAATTCTATTACCTTAGTTGTTCTTCCTACTCTACCCTAAACTTTCTATTTAACTATTCTTCCTTCAATGACACTGACAAGTAACGTAAAAATGATATTGGAAAATCATGTCAGAGCATATATTCGTTTATTAAGATAACCGATGATATGTGACACATAGTTGCGTAACAAAAGGTTAGACAACAAAATCTAGATATCCGTTTAAAACTTCTACAGAGATATTCTGCTCTGTTGGACTGGAAAATGCAAACAGACAGTAAATAAAAATTGTTCACAAATATGTTCAAGTCATTCGAAGCACATATGTCTCGCGTCATCAAAAACGCAATCGCTATTTCAGAAAAGCGATAATAACTTGTTTTATGCCGTAGTACAGCTGTTCAATAAACATTCGAGATCCCCGTAAAAGACATCGCAAACAGATGCTGCGTAATCCACCAGAGATAAGCAATCCTTGTAAAGGAATTGCGATATGTAATGGATTTTCTCGTCATTTATTCGACGATCGATGCTCTCGATTATCGATGAACGATGAAAAACAATTTCACAAATGTGTATGTTATGGACATTGATCTGTGGAACCCATTATTCGATTTCAGATATACGAAAAACAAAAACGACATATATATATCTTGTTAAGTATTCTAAAATTTGTATAATTAATTCCAAAAAAATCTCAAAAATGTAATTGTAGAAATTGGCAAATTCTTTTACAGCGTGTGTCGAGTTTGTTCATTTTTAATTGCAGGTTCGACTATGTCTTTGAATCTCACGCTCATATACAGGGTATCAACCTTCGAACTGAATGAATTTTCCACGAGGATTTTATTTGTTTCTACAGAAACGTAAGATAGAAAGTTAACCGAGAGAAGAGTTGCGTTTCGCTTCGGAAAATCATCTCGAGGTCATGGATCACGCATACTCGCACACGCGAGTAGCTGCGTTATGTATTATGCAAGTACCTACAGCTTTATCTTGTCTCGTTGATGTTAATTAAATGTAAGCTGTGAAACGCGGAAGGGGCTAAGTTCGGGGAGATAAATCCGCCACGCCTTATAAGCGAATTAATCGTGCGTTCCAACCTCGTTGCATGCTGATAACCCTCGGCTGAGTTTCAACAGAATGTCCGTGCTTCGCGAAGACGATAAAACCAGCATCGCTGTCCGAAGCGACCGAACAGTACGAATATCGATGTTCCCGCGAGAGTTAGATTTCACGAAACTCGCTTTTCAATGGCAGACGAGTGGGATTAAGGCCAATGAAATCTTTCGAAGACAAGCCACGCGAGACAAAGTTGAGCATCATTTAAATAAAATATCGCTTAACGTGTTCGCTACCGGCGTTATAAACGAGTCGTTCTAGGATTAAGAACGTAATCTTTCAGTAAGTGCTTCTTCTTCGAATTATTATTTCCATTGCAAAGAAACACGCGACGCGATAGGTGAGTTTGCTACTTATTCGGAATTGATGAGGGAATTATGTGTGTTAATTTTCTTTTTTTCCTCTTTCTTCTCTTTTTCGATATACACATATACACGTTTGCTGCTTATTCGGAATTGATGAGAGAATTATGTGTGTTAATTTCCTTTTTTTCCTCTTTCTTCTCTTTTTCAATATACACGTATACTTAATCCTTAAATCGGTTCACCTAATTAGAAATTATCGTAAGTTTCTGAATCAAGCGTGACATTAATTCCGTATAATGGAAGATTATATTCAATTTAAACGATATGCAAAATAATTAGCTAATAGGTCTCGTAGCAATTTTCAGATAATGATATAGCAATTTCATATAATTTAGCCTGATACGTATGATTTACACGCGTCATCGCGATGTTTCTTATGGAATATTTGTAATAGCGCTTTAAGACAATATAACTTTCGTTTCTTCGTGCGACGAGAAAGACAGAAATATTTCCGTCAATGTCCAATTCGATATTGACGATGATAGAAATTTCAAATATCTGTGTAACAGCGAAAGAAACTGCTTCGATTTCGAATACTATGCGAAATATTCGATTCGCCGTTCAACGACAGAAGCTTTCTCCAGTCCGCGTAAGCGTTCAAATGTATCCACGACGATCAAAGGTGACTAATCATCCACGTCATCCCATGATGATGAAACAAAACATTGTCTGGCTACGTAAGGAAAAAGGGAAGAACTCACCTTCTCGACGATAAAACGACAAATAATTGTCTAATCATACGAAGGCCAAGTTCGTCATCGCTGTGACAGTGTGCCGGATTGACGAATTGCAACAGAATATATCCGGTGCACTTGAATTTATCAGATAAGCAAAGCGCTCGTGCCCATTTATCGATCGATCGATAAAACGGGTATGCGTGATATTCCATTTACCTTCTTTTTGCGTGGGTGCTGTTCCTCGAGGTAATCGAGCACTATACCCTCGTCCAGGGTGGTTGTCGAGCCAGGGGTGCTACTCGACGACGAACCAGACGCGTTGTAAGGGTAGTGTTGTTGATTGTGCGAAGGATGAGCGGATGTTGGCCACAGAGAACCGGTGGTAGGTGCCCCCTCGTCGCTGAGAGGCGGACTCGGGGTGCCGCTACGCCATGAAGCCCCGCTGCTGCTGCTGCTGCTATTCGAGGTGCCACCGACTCCTGGTGAGCCAACGACCATGCCACCACCTCCGCCACCTCGACCTCCCCAGGAACCTTATTCGCGAAAAACAAAAATACATGGTTAGTTTGTCTCGATTGAACAACTTGTTTGCGAGTTGATTACTCGCAGATGATCCAAGCTCCGATCCGAGTAGCGTTTCATTTTTCGGAATCTTGTTCGCATAATTTTCGAGGAGCCTTCAATCTCCAAAATTAAATGTCCAATTTACTATGGTATTTGTATAGCGATTATATGGGCTGTAAGTATATTTCGTACCTGCATGCCTCGTCTATTGTATTCAAAAATATCTTAGAACAGCTGTAGGAGGTGTTATAAAATGTTTGATGCAAACAAGTACCTCTTGTGTCTTGTTATAAATTTCGCAGGTTCGGAGTCGGAGAAATGCTTGAATTGATAGATCGTTGCAAATTGACATGCGATTGAGTGTAATCTCTGTGTGGAATTGAGATTAGATAGAACCGCTGTCAGACATAATGGCAAGCTTGAATTTACGATCATGTAGCTCGGATATGCGATTTCGATCGCTAGTAATTGCATAGACACTTAGAGTAATACATTGCGGATAAAGACAGATGACCGGTATACATGTATATGTACACGTATATACATGTATCACATAATAAATCAAACGTGTAAAGCGTATGTGTTAACAGCAGCGATTCCTAGCCCCTACAATACGGCTAAAGTAAAATACAAAATGTGCATCGTTTAAATAATTATGGCCGATACTACACAGCCGCATGCAGCTTTCTACGATCGAAACAAATTCATCTCGAGCCGAAACTTTGTTTTCGAGATTTCATTCGTTCTATCAAACATCTAGCAATTTGCTCGTTTCTAATGTAAACTTTGACTAAGTCGAACCTATCGAAGTCGTTAGAACACGAAGGCTATTCGCAGTGTGATACTGACCGTAATTGTGTTGGCAGTGCAATGGCAGGGGATTGTGAGGGCTGTGTGGCGAACATGAGAGCGACATGAGGACAAGAGCGGCGGTGCATTCGTCCATGCAATCGCCGCGTTCGTTGGTACGACAACCCTCGCGGCCGCATCCGTGGGGTATTCTGTCGCTCCAACCGCTGTACGATCGCTCGGAGTCATTACTCGAGCTGGGTCGTCGTTTTCTGGATCTGAAACACGAATGATACATATTCGTAGATTAATTACGATCCACAAGGTTCGCTCGTATTGCAATTTTCAGCTCGTTGCACGAACACCAGCCGTAAGACGCTGGTTAATGTCGCGTGCAAGATCGCAGAATCACGATCACTGTCGTCATCTACGTTCATTCACGGCCGTGATCGTGACTTTTTTATCTCGAGCGAATTTGCTCGCTGTGATCGTAATTCTTTCCTGAATTATTCTTATAACACGATTAATTTTTTACAAACTACCTCGATACAACGTACATAAAAGTATCTGCACGTAAGGTAAATTGAAAATTACGTTACGTTTTCCTCGTATAACGTACATTTGCCTTATCCAAGATTCAAACTAGAAGATAATTTAATTTTCTTTCCTTCGTACTATTATTATCGGTACGTTAAGTACTAGAATATTAATTCTTCCTGTCGATTTCAAAATCGTAACATTCGTTCGATGTCTTTGATGTAAAGTATACAGGTTTTGCGAGAAGGATCGGTTAAACCAGAAGCGATCAGGAAAAATCACAAGCTACTGCGAACGATCATCGTGATTGGGATCGAACGTGATCGAATCGTTTGAGATTGACAAGTAGTGTTTCGTGCCATCTTTAGTGCATACGTGACTATTATCTAATTAATTAATTAATTAAATTATTAAAATTATCTAAATTATCTAAAGACCGTCGAACACCAGTGTTCGCTTTACAATCGTCAGTTATTTCAATATTACAGTAATCGGTAATTCGTGGCAATTTGTACAATGTAACTTTGATTAGAAAGTAAACAACACGGTGAATTTCAAATACTCGAACGCTTATATGTCGAAAAAGAAGGACAAGTGCCAGATGGGACATTTCAGCTAAGAGTAAAACTATTCGGAAACTGTTGAGGTTTGTCTCGGAATAGAAAGGGGAAATGTACCTGGATGAATGTACAATAGAAGTAAGTACAGTGTATGCTAGTTACAGGTCCGGAGGCTACTTTACGATAGATCCCCGAAGACATGGGCCTATGAGCATTTGTATAATTATGAAAACTGACCTGTCTATACCCCGTTGCACCATCTGTGCACGGCATGTTGCTAGAAAAGGCCACGAGGTAGAGAGACCATTCAAACTGATTTGAAGCTAAACAATACTCAATGGCTTCAAGGATTAAAAAAACGAACCTCTAGAGAAGACGTAGAGTTTTCCTAGAAGTGAGAATCGCTTCGACAGAAAGAACAGATTAATCGGTAATTTCAAACAAACGATTTCGTGACAAAGTAAAAAACCCAACGAATCGTCAGACTGCATCGCAACGTAACGTTGTAAGGGGCAACGTAGCGCAACGAGATTAGTGGATGAACAGGCAGCTTTCGTAACGGAAGAAGTTTCGTTTTCCAACTTCCTAACGTTTTCCATCTCTTTCCATCATCCGTCTTTTTCTTCCTTTTTTCTTTTTGTTCGTAGAAGCACGTCTTTGCGTACGTACGATCACACGGCCTGTCCCGACAATAGGAGCTGTCGTAACAACCAATCGTTTGCCAGCCTTTCCGTGGAATTTCGCGCTTCTACAATTACGTAAAATAATGTTTTCCAGCCTATATTCCGTAGGCACCACGATGGCCAGTACGGTCTTTGTACCGTAATGTCCCGGCGGACGACGTGCTGTAAATTACAGTTTTCTAAGAACAGCCGTAAAGATGCCACGATAACACGCCACGGACTTTGGTCTACGCGTTCCTCCAGATCGGTAGCCTGGTCATTTTCGACCGTGTACCCGCTACTGGCATCTTTGTTCGCGTGGAACTTTGCGCGAGTCGTTAATCGCCGTGTCGATTATCGCGATATTAGATTGTTTCGTAAGTTTGCCGGCAATTGTTCAGAGTGTGATCGTAAACCGCTGGGAAATGATTTTGATACAGTATTGGATGTTAATGTCTTGCAATTTACCAGGTTTACGATGTATCGAAAAGTAAGTGTGAGGTAAGTTGCTCGGGGAAGGCCAGGAGATCGCCGGTAGATCGAACGGTTGGACAACTGACACCTGCTGATCGATAGAAACCCCGACTTTCTAGGAAATTACAAGGCAAATTTTCCTCGTTATCTTCGCCTATCAGGTGTCTAGACGGCCTTGTGAAATAATAAAATCGATGTGGTCGTCTTGAAAAAGTTTCCCTATAGACTGAATCGATAAAATTATAACCAATCTATATTTGTTCAAAGTTTAAAGCTTCACGAACTTGAACAAGGTATCATCGAGGATATCATCGAAGAATCAACCGATTCGATCGAAAAGCAACGAAACTGCCAAGGAGGAAATACAGGAAAGAGAAAACGAAGGAAGAGAAAAAATCGGAGGAAAATCACGAAAGCAACGAGCCATCCGGCTCGGCGTACTTTCTACGATCCGATCCACCAAGTTTCACCTCCCCGCGCCATTCTGTCTCCGTGTTCCGTAGGACTTTCATACAAGAAGCTTTAGAACTCTTGGTCAAGCCTGGAAGCGACAGTCACCGATAGTTTCCGTACGTACCGTCGATGGAAGAGATACGGAGAGATCGTAAAATCGATAAGTAAGTGTACGATCGAGATTCGGAAATCGGAATTTCAGACAGCGTCGTATCTCACCGTATCTCTCATTTTCAGCGAACAGCATACGAAATAACCGACGTCCTCCAACGACAAATTGGTCAGTTCCACTCTTTGTGAACGTTTTCAATTTCGTTGCCAGCGGGAAATACCGATACTCAATCGGAAAGAAAAAAGAAATCCTGACCATTTAACGCGCGACTACCGTATCTCTTACAGCGAGTATAGACGTACGCGAAGGACACGAGAGCGTGATATCTCTAACGTTGGAAGTGGGAGACACGAAACGACGTAGTCAAGGCCGCCGCTTAGCCGTTCCGCTCGGAGCGGTACATCGAGAGTCGAAAGTGAAACGTCGCCGGTACCGGCGGAATGACGCACGATTTTCTCTGTCTTTCTCCCTCCGATACGATTGAAATACACGAACGAACAGTCGTGGCTGTCCCGTTTTCGTGATCGCTTTCGCACACGCCGCTCAGGATACCGAACGCGTTAAACGCGTGAAAGTTAAGCAGAGATAAGTATGCTCGAGGGGTCGATAATTGCCGTACAATTGCAACAGGTATGTAAGCGGAAAGTAAACGGAAGGGAAGTAACAGGGAGTTGTACCGCGTAGAAACGCGCCAGGAGAGGGATGACGGTGAAAGAAGACTAGGCGTACCTACCGCTAGAAACGGCACAATACACAGTCAGGGATTTGTTGTATGGTAAACGCGGACGCTACCTTGGATTTCCAAACGAGAGGCTTTGGTCGAAGGGACTCGACGTGTAATAATGGGATTTACTCGCCCGTTTAGGTCGGATTAGTCACAGAGACAATAAGAGAAGATAACGAATTTTACGACCGTGGTAGCCTCTTTCGTTTCTCTGTCTGTTTCAGTCGCTTATTTCGTGCCAAGTCAATATTAATATTAATCAATGTACGATAAAATGCAATTGCTTGGATTTGCGACGCAGGCATACGCCAGCTGTCCGAGACGATAAGATGACCAATTAATTATTCGCCGTGGTGCAAATTCGTAAAAAGTTCCGTAGCGGAGGTTGTCGCTGCCAGATGAAAAAGAGAGTTTGCGTTTCGTCCCGGGACTACCGGTGGACTCTCGTCAGTGAAGCTATGCCCGGTAGTCCCTGCCGCCTTAGACGTAGAGGGAGTCTCGCTAGATGCGGTATTTGTATCATGCGCCCGTATATTCGACCGCTAGCGAGATAGACAGACTCGTTGTCGTCGTAGCCCTCTGGTGTTGACGGTTGGTACCCGCGGCTCGACCTGTCGGCGTCCTATTGATACCGATCCGCAACAGTTCGAACGCGATTCTCACAGCCACGAGGATTAATAAGATTGCCACGTGCGCAAGTGTGGCACAATCGCGAAATACCTCGAGCGTGCCGTTTCACAGCTCGGCCAATTTCCGATCTCGAAAAACCGTTTACCCGCGCCGCTGTCGTTTTAATTAAAGAGACGCTGCGCGTTCGACTAGCTCGCAAAGACGCCGCGCCGCTGCAAAAACGAAAGAGAAAGTAAATTGCCCCGATAGCTTGCGCTCCGAATAACTCGCCGGCTGCCTTGTACTTGGAAAGCCGATCGACGCCGCAGTCAAGGTAGACGGGGGATAATCTTCATCCTCGTCGACGAGCTTTTTTTCCCTCCTTTCTTTCGCGTTGCGTGCTAATTACACGGCGAGCCGGCAGCGTTTACAAGCCGAAACTGAAATTGGGTCGTGGGAAACCCACGCATCGATCTCGTCTCTTTCTTTCTTTCCTTCTTTCTGCGATGCCACGCCGTGTCGTACACTCTTCTCATTTACCTTATTTCCTTTTGCGCGGCTCTCTTCGCGGCTTTCAACCGCCCTCTCTTTTTATACGCGGTTCGATGCCGAGTCCGGGTCGTTTGAAAAATCCGCGAAATAAAGCGGAAAGACAGATAAGATTTGTCTACGATTATTCTCGCGCTGTTTTCTAAACGTAAGAGAGATTTTAATATTCCTTTGCCGCTCTTCAAAACATTCCACGAGAAAGAGAATTCGTGCTCTTCAGGGGGTTGCTGCGATAATTAAATTCCTACTATGTGTGGCGTTAAGAAAAGGCAGGAAACGCATAGCGGTTGCGTGTACGTCGTACGCTCTCGCGTGTTACTGAAGCGTTTCGCCGCATTATCATCTCTTGCGATGACGTAACGTTATGTAACTATTTCGAACGAAGGACACGCTCGTTAGTGCACTCTCGATACGTTGAATCGATGAACCGAAGGATAGCAAACGTACCGTCGAAATTTTTCAACCGTCGCTTTTACAACATTGAGGGAAATTGCTACGACGAATAGATCGATAGATGATCCGTCGATAAAGGAGCTTAATGACGGTCGTTCGACTCTTTCAATTAGCCTCGTTAAAGGATTATAGTTGCCGTTTATAATTACACCAACTGTAAAGAATTTTCACGTCAACGGTATTGTACAGTTGTCTTTCGGCTAAAGAGCTACTTTGTTGGCAATCGAATACGCTTTATGGAAATTGTAGAACGTAATTTTACATTTTTCGCTGAGCCAGCATAGTATGCAGGACATTGGATATTGGTTCGCGTTGAACACAATGATTTCTCAAAGATCTTCCAAGTATCGTGTAATTTAGTTTGCTTCGTAATAGATAGAACGATTTTTTAAATAAACTGAAACACAAAATCGGTCTCCGGACTGTGATTCACTTTAGTAAGAGAAAACTAAAAAGAGAACATCTAATTGACTTCACCAAACAAATAAAATAGTCAAACTCAAAGATGGCATCCCGCTGGGGTTAGCCATCCACACGTTATTCAGCAATTAAGTTAGAAAAATTTGCCAAATGTCCAGCTGAACAAATAATAAAGTACAAATTAAATAATAAAAAAAAAACTTTAGTAAGATGCCGAAGTATATATACAACAGTCTTTAGTTTCAAATGACATATTTGGTCTAACTTTTGTTATACATATATCAAACTTTCCTGCTGATCATCGTAAACGAATAAATATCGAAAGAAAGTCAGATT
The DNA here is from genome assembly GCF_000188095.3 of Bombus impatiens. Taxonomy (NCBI): domain Eukaryota; kingdom Metazoa; phylum Arthropoda; class Insecta; order Hymenoptera; family Apidae; genus Bombus; species Bombus impatiens. Next base: position 284,819 of record NT_176984.1, read on the forward strand.
CGTGCGAGCCGTTGATTTATGCGAAGTCTTTCTTCGATCGTCGATGTATATATGTCAGTCTGTAGAGTTGAAGAAACTTACCTAAGGCTGTCCGCGAGTTTATACGAGACGGTCAACAAATTCAGCTCGTGCCACAAATAACTTAACGCAAAAATGTTCTCTGAAAAGCCTTTCAAAATAGATTGTCTCGAAAAGTAAAACTCGTACGAAGAGAAACCTTTTTCATGCACCCTTTTAAAATTGAAATACAAAGATCCAACAAGGCCAGCGACAGAATTAATTCTGACATCGATTCTAAAGCACCATTTACATACATACGTATACGAAAGCAACCACTAACGACAACGCGTGTGTACGAGAGAAGCGTTTTACGTACAGTATGCGTCGATTCATCTTCGATTTAATTTTCCCCCGAGCAGGCACGCCGATCGGACCTATACTGGGTGAGGCGGATGTAAAGGGGAGAGGCTGTTCCGTGTTCTGCCTCCGGTTGCACGCTCGTGGTTGCCCCAGAAACCGTAATACACTTCTCGTTATATGGGTCAGGGAACACGTTGATCCATATTCGGGACGGCATCCCCCCGTGATCGGGAAACTAGGTCAGCGACTCGTGTGTGCCGCGCCGGGCCACGCGAAACCGTGTGTTGCTAGCTGGCTGCCGCGATCCTGTTCCGGGCTGAGCACGCTTTTCCGGGAGGATCAAACTACTGTATCGAACCGCGTGGTCTACCGTTTTATATACCGATTTCGTATAGGAATTTTCTTTCTCGTTGCTTTTTAAACGTAGCATTAAATCAGTACTGTTTGTATGACATAGACGTCGGCTTGATATTATTGCCGTAATATTATCAAATATATATGTAGATTTTTCATCGCCTAATATTCCGAATGAAATATCTATTTTTGAAAATTGCGTTGCTTAACACGTTGAATGTCATGGGGGTCACCGGTGACCGGCGCACCGAGGTTGGTAGAAATACATAATTTGAACAAATTTCAATAATTATAAATTTTGTATTGTTGCCATCGTTACTACGATGGTGCGACGAAATGAATTTGCGCCATCATTATATGCACCGACCCAGCCAGTGGCTGTCGAACATGGGAAAACCCAGCTTTTTCCGTGTTTCACCTTAAGGAACCATAACCCTAAGGAACGTTTCTACCTGAAAGATGTTCCATAGTAATTAAGGGCCTTGCCAGTAAAGTAAAAGATGCTAAATCTTAATGACGGTTCTTCAGGATTATTGCGAGTCCGAATAAATATGATCGAAGGATGGATTATGGTTTATGGTAGGTAACGTAGCGTAGTTAATAAAAAAAATGTCAGACCTTGTAAAACTAGCCTGGCATTCAACGTGTTAAGTATTTTCCAAAGAGGATCCCGGTAGTCGCTAGTGTACTTGCACGAGAATATAGTATGCTATTAACAAAATTTATATAAAAAATGCACCTATACGTATAATAAGCCTACGTCTGAGTTGGCAGCATCGTCCCTTCGAATTACTTTACAGCTTTACTCTAAACTCTTCAGCAACAGTTACCTGGTGCAAATCCGACATTCGTAATAATAACGTCTCGATGTACCTAATGGCACATTGCAGGCCCAAGAAGTCCAAGATAAAAGAAACGAATAATTTTCGACTAAACAAAGAACAACCCTTAAAATGTGCCAAAAATTACCTGTACGCTTTATGTCGGTTTAAAGTTGGTACAGTAATAAACACACATATACAGAGGTATCTGAAGGAGGATTTTCCTCGAGAAGGTAACAGAAGTAAACAAAGAGAAGGAAACGTATGTCGGAGTCAGGTTGGCATTTTGGGGCGTTCTATGAACCTTTACTTACTTTACCGTTGCGAATGTAGCTAATATTTATCAGTACGAATGTGGACACTACAAGAGGCTACGAGTAATGGCAATAGGATGTTCGAGATGATGGTGACAACAAATTCAGGTTCGATAAGGAATCCACGGTCCACGGGAGGACAAGTATCAACGTACTACTCGATTCGGCTAACTTCTCGAAAACTCAATCAGTAATTCGTCCAACGACTAACTAACAAACTAACTCACACCTAATCGAAAAGAAACTGCCCTTATATACTCCTGTCCCCACTTCTCGGGTCAATCTTTGTTTTTAAGGAGAGCCATATACTCATTTCATCGAAAACTCAATCAGTAATTCGTCCAACGACTAACTAACAAACTAACTCACACCTAATCGAAAAGAAACTGCCCTTATATACTCCTGTCCCCACTTCTCGGGTCAATCTTTGTTTTTAAGGAGAGCCATATAATCATTTCATACCTTCGAGTCAGATTGGAACATTAAAACTATTTCTTATTTTTATTACTTAAGTGCCGTTATAGTAAAAGTCTGGACTAGGATATTGGGGGTTTTCCCAACATTCCGGACGGGAAATCCCGATGTTCTTTCATCTCCGACAACGTGTC